>NC_142467.1:86974242-87277272 GCF_049115385.1 Moschus berezovskii
CATAAGGCAAATATACAGACATTATAGCAATAATAAGAGACAGAAAATATACAATCATCATAAGAGAAAAACAAAAAGGTGGTCTGGAAACGAATTCTTTTTTAAAGAGTTGTCTTTCTAACTGGAAAACTGAAAATTTTAGGTGATTTTGAGGAGAACTCTTTTCACTGAGTTCCTGCATGCTCTCCATCAAGCCATCCCATCAGAATGGAAATGTAGCTTGCCAAGGCTTTTTCTTGGTGACACCTTACCAGCTCCTAGTGATCAGCCATCAGTTCTCGGTAACTCGCATTTATTTTTGCTTTGTTTATTTAGTGTCAATGCCCAATTTGAGAAAAGTTTCTGGAATGATACTTATCTGCCTATGAATAGTTGTGACATAATTTCAGAATTTGAATACATCTATTAAGAATTAAGGGAGGGACAATATAAGGAAACCGAATCCCCAAGTTTTATTATGTAAAATTCCAAGCATACAGAACAGTTGATGTAATTTTATAATAAACGCCCATATTCTTCATCGCTAGACACTACAATTGACACTCTGTTATCTTCAATTGATCACTTATCTATCAGTTTCTTGATCCATCCATCAACCCGTCTTGCTTACACATTTAAGTGTAAGCAGTGCTCATCAGTACACTGAATTCCTGACACTTGAGCATGTATATTATTCAGTTCTTTTTTGATGCTTTTCATTAGCACTCTTTTCTGAATTCCTCTTACCATTCTTTCCCTCATTCTCTCCACTTTCTTTTCTTACAGAAAAGAAAACTTCCTTTCTACACCCTTCCTCCCACTTGCCATCCCCCAATGTTCTAAATGGTAAAAGGAAATGTGAAAAATCTGAGCATGGAACTAGTCTTGAAGCAGCATCAGGAAAGGTCCCTCATAGGTATGAATACCACAGACCTGGGAGAGACGAGGTTCTCATGAACAAGCTGATGCAAACCAATTTACAAGAGAGGGAGGTAAAGAGTAACAAGGCAACTGAATTTACTGTGAGAAACACAGCTATCAAATACTTAGGCACCTACATTGCTTCATCAGCTTGATTTCTCCCTGAACTAAGCTGCAAAGTATGCAAATTATGAAGGGTTTGGGTGAACAGTGGGCTTCCCTGGTGGCTCAGAGGTTAAAGTGTCTGCCTGCAGTGCGGGAGACCTGGGTTCGATCCCTCAGTCGGGAAGATCCCCTGGAGTAGGAAATGGCAACCCACTCCGGTATTCTTGCCTGGAGAATCCCATGGACGGAGGAGCCTGCTGGGCTACAGTCCACAGAGTTGCAAAGAGTCAGACACCCAGAGACTTCACTGGGTGAACAGAGAGTCACAGAAAGACAGTAAGGTCTTAGTGACATGGAGCAGAGATCTTATCAGCACTTTTTAACAGCTGGCCAGCACCGTGTCTGACACCAAAAGGATGCTTCATAATTAGTCCATTATGAAATGAGGACATGAATGCTAACTATCCCTCTAGTAGAATGGCTGTGGCTCAGGGCGCCTCTCCCCTGGACAGGCTGAGTGAACTTTGCCCACGTCCGCTCTTCTATAACTCTTCAATGAAGTTCCAAGACCACCATTCTCCTTTGAATGATGCATTTTCTTTTATCAGTGCATATGCCATTCATTAAGCTTTCAGGAAGTCTTAATCTTGAGGTCTATGACTATCTAATCCTGTCTTTGATAAACTGATTTTATTGGCTTTACTCTCAAAACAAAGAGTGATCTCCTACTGCTTGTGTCTACTCTTTTTAAAGATCCGGGAACACTGTCTTCCCTGATGAGCAAAAACCATTCCTCTCACTATCTCAAGATTTATGTCCGATAAGAAATGTTAGCCATTTATTTTCTGGGCTTCCTAATTACCAGCCTACAAAGACTTGGCAAGGTGAGCTTTTCACTGGAAAGGCAGCACCACAAAAATGCCAACACAGCACTTTTCACAACAAATTCTCTGTAGTTGCAGAGAAATCCAATTTTGACAAATCAAATCCATTCTGAGAACCCTAAGTGGAGTTTTCAGTCATACAGTCTCAATTGGAATCCTTTGGTTATACAGCAACTTCTTAATGTAGTTTCTTCAAAGGTTTCAATGTCACAATAAGATTATTTTATAGCAAGGAATTCCTGTCCTTTCTATTTCAATTTCTTGAAAAATATTCTTACCCCTGACCACTTTCTCTATATAGATACCATAGTAAATATCTATAAACATCAACATTTCATGGAAATGCTTTAGAGTTTATTTGGATGCAAACTCTAAGGTGAAAATGACAAGAGAACCAAGGCTATGACTATTTCCTGTGAGGCTACTTACAGACCAGGAAAAAAAAAAAAAGCAGATGCTTTTCGGTGTTGGCACTTCAATGGTAAAATACAGACTGCCAACTAGAGTTCTTTTCTAACTGCCTCTATACATAAGCAGCCAACACACAAGGTTCAGATCCAGGTAAAAACCCTTCAGTAGGCTGAAAGATACCATGATGCCGAGAGCAGACTTTTACTGTTGGTGGTTTCAATGCTCTGACAGGAGAGCATGGACCTTAAACAGGACTTGGTCTGGGTGAACGTGGACCTCTTTCTTTTAGCTGGCCTTTAAAGGCCACGTTTATTCAGACATCGTTAGTTCTTTTTCTTCCTTTGATGCATCTGTCTCTAGTGATGGAAACTCTTTTTTTTTTTTTTTTTTAAGAAACTAAAGCACAAAAGGAAACTGAAAAAGCTACAAACTGATTTGGCAACAACTAAGCAAGAGGCTGCCATCACAGTCCTGGAACTCAATGAGAAGATCAAGACTCTATGTGAAGGAAAGCTAGCCCCTAGAGGTCAGTATTACCACGTGACATTTACACACTGGCCCTGGGCCCTGGGCGATGCATATAGCTTCACTGGCAACAAAGCAGAGAGCAAGGCCACGGTGCCAGGCAGCGTACCGGGCCAGCTCCATGCTGGCCGGGCCTGATCTCCATGCTGCTTGATTAGAGACATACACAAACTGCGAGCTCCAGGCGGGGTGTGCTTCCACTGTGAGAAAAGCAGGGAATGAATAAGCAGTTCCTTCAAGGAAAGTCTCTGGGGCTGAAGAAGAGAGTGAAACATCTGATCAGTGTCTCGCTGGGTGGCAGTGAGGAAAATACAGAGCCCAGGGAGGAAGATCCGAGGCTCCCAGGGGTGGGTCTCTGAAGTGGTGCAAGGAGAGGGGCTTGTCTGAAAGTGTAGTCAGGCTGATAGACCAAGACGGGCATGGGAAAGAAAAGAAATCTGTTTTCACGATAGGCTAACCAGCCAGACATAAGCACGGAAGACAGGCTGAGGGTGAAATCTGGGTGGTTCCAAAAAAGTTAATAGCCACTCTAGTATGGATGTTTTAAAAAGTCTTCTCTCAGAGATGATAAACACACTTGGAGGGGGCGGGGACCCTCGGATTGTCATCATCAGCAATAATATGAATTAACATTTGATACGACACACCAGGCATTTTGTTAAGCATTTCATGTGTAGTTAATTCTCAGAATAACCTCTGAAGCAGGTATTAGTACATTTACGGATTCCACAAGAATAAGCGCAAGCTACCTGGCCCCAGGTTAGATGTGTGCGGCCACACATGGGCAGTCACCCCAGGGTGCTTATGCAGCTTTGGTGCAGTGAGGCAATTTCTTTGCAGCAAGAGCAGATCTCACTCTGCCTGGTGGATCTCCTGCAAAACTATGGTTCCCTGGGACGAATGTCTTCCTTTGATGTGTGGCACTCTTGCAAAGCCAGGAACATGCAATTGTTCATACTCTCACTTCCTCTATTACTCATAAATAATTATGGAAAAAGAGGAGGAGCGTGGAAACAGTGGAGGAGGAGGAAGAGGGGATGTGGTGGCTGTAGAAAGTGAGACACTCCCAGCATCCTGACTGTATGGGAAAGCATTTAATATGAGTTTGGTTTTAATTTTCAGTTTTGAATAGCACTTTCCCTAGAAATGGAAATGGCATGTGACACAATCACCTTGAAACACATGGTTTTCTCTTTCCACAGAACAATATAGCTTAATTTGCTTTACCACCATGAAACCTAAATGAGTAAAACCCATTAGAGAATATTATCCATTTAAAAGTCTTTATTCTAAGGCATCACAGACAGATTTCAAATCAGCTGCATGATAGGAAGCTGACAATGATTGCACAGGATGCTGGAGAAAATTTTCCTGCTCATCTGAGAGAAGTTCTCAGTTTCTCAACTGTACTTTGAATCTAGTGGAAAAAATATTTTATTGCAAGTTATCTGATTCTTGTTACTCTTATTTTGACAAAAAAAAATGTCCTTTGCTATCTAAGGATTATTTTGTCCCTTTGATATTTTGATAGGTCAAAATTAGGATACTCCTGGATTGCCAGGACTGTAACAATTGTGGGGGATGTTAGAAAACATTAAACTCAACCTTTGCTTCTTTGTCCACTTTTGTCTCTGTATTTCTGTCTAAAGCAGGGGGAAATTACCTGTGCAGGAATAAAACAAAAAACCTAAAGTATTATGAACAGATATACATTTAAATTAAGTCAAGTATTCCAAAGTTAATTATGGATGAAAGTACTGACTCCCTATAGAACCTATGTATTGCTCCTCTTATTTGTTGGAGAAACTGGGTCAGTAGAGAGACATACAGCCTGAAGCTCTTAAACCGAATATTTGCACAGTCTTACTCTCCTATGGGTTCCAAACAGCCTAACCCTGTGTTCAACAGCCCAGGAAATTATTATCAAGGCTCTTGTGGCCCCAGAGTAACAGAATCTCTTATTCTCAGAGACTTTGGTCACCTTGCCCTACCTCTCAACTGATTTGAAAGTAAAGTCTGAAAAGATGTAGGTAACTTTAACACACAATGGCTCCCATTTAACCACGAACAATTAGGGTTGACCCACCTCCCACACACATTCCTTGACCAGAACACCACTCCTTCCCTGCTTGTGTCCTTTAATAAAATGTTTGTTTTTGGTTTTCAGACCTCTGTTTGCAAATGACAGATACCCTCAATCATAATAGCTTATGATTGGGTAATTATAAGAAAGGGTGATTTATTGGCACAAGCACAAACAAACTAAGAAAGGGCACGCTCAGCCTTAGAGTGTCATAGATTCAGGGACTCCAATCCCATCAGAGCACCCTGTGTCTGCTTCTCTCTGCAGTGAGACTTTCATTTTCTCAAGAGGGATGTCAGGAGACACTGAAAACACGGCCACAAGCAACCAAGGGCTGCCCTACTTATTTCTTCTCCAGAGAAGAAAAAATATTTTCCCACCAGCTTTAGTTAGGAAAAGTAGGAGTAGGGACCATATCCTGGCTTGGGTTGGGTGCTTATTTGAGCCCATGAGTCTATCTTTGTAGCTGGAGGTGGGGAAGTATGGTTGGACAAGCTTAGTTATGCACTAGCCATTGGATGAAGGGGCTGCTGCTGCTAAGTCACTTCAGTCGTGTTCAACTCTGTGTGACCCCATAGACGGAAACCCACCAGACTCCCCCATCCCTGGGATTCTCTAGGCAAGAACACTGGAGTGGGTTGCCATTTCCTTCTCCAATGTGTGAAAGTGAAAAGTGAAAGTGAAGTAGCTCAGTCGTGTCCGACCCCTAGCGACCCCATGGACTGCAGCCCACCAGGCTCCTCCATCCATGGGATTTTCCAGTCAAGAGTACTGGAGTTGCTTGCCATTGCCTTCTCTGGATGAAGGGGCAGAAGGAACTAAAGGTGGGATAGCAGGATGTTGTGACTGGTGGATCCCAGAAGTACAGGGCTGGACTGGGAGAAGACACTGGGACACTGTCTTACAGGAAGGGCTAGCCTGTTGCAGGAAAGAAACATATCCAACCTACTCTCAGCTCGTGATCAAGCTAAAATATCATTAAGTGCTTAAAAAAATCACCCATCCATGACGATTTGCACTTTTTAAGTGGATTCTTCTTGATGAACAAGAGACCTTCATGATCCAAGAAATTAATGTCCAATGGTAAAACTTCAGACTCCATAATAGAGTGAACCACTTTGGGAAAGGAGACCCCTTACAGCCTCCATCATGTGACATCGTAGTTGCCAATTCTGAAGTTCAGTTTTATGGTAACAAGTGAAATTGCAAGAGGGGAAGAAGGGTTGATTCTAAATTACATGTTATCTGGATTAACACAAAGCTCATTGGAAGGACTGATGCTAAGGCTGAAACTCCCAATACTTTGGCCACCTCATGTGACGAGTTGACTCACTAGAAAAGACTCTGATGCTGGGAGGGATTGGGGGCGGGAGGAGAAGGGGACGACAGAGAATGAGATGGCTGGATGGCATCACCGACTCAATGGACATGAGTTTGAGTGAACTCTGGGAGTTGGTGATGGACAGGGAGGCCTGGCGTGCTGTGATTCATGGGGTCACAGAGAGTCGGACACGACTGAGCAACTGAACTGAACTGAACTTCTCTGCTATAGTTACAAGCCAGTGCCTACAGTTATAATGAGCAGATTAATGAGATAGATTCAAATAAATTAGAACCTCTTTCTATGCAAATGTGCACAATTTTTCAGTTTTCATTTTCTAAGTAAGACTATATAAAAGGTTGCCATTCAACTCTTCTGATCAGAGGAATGCCCTAGAATACTAGGGATACTTTTAAGCATGTTCAAATTGATGGAGCAGTGAGATACCAAACTTTTTTTTAAAAACACGTAAACACATAAAAATGATTTCACTGGTTTCATACTTAAATAACCTCCAAGGAAATAAATGATTTAAGTCAATGGAAAGTTCAACTGAAAAGAAAAACACCTTTATTATAAAACTGGCACAGCAGGAAACTTACTTATAGTCTGAGTGTTGTTTGTTGATTTTTACTTTGTGCAAATAATCACAGCCCAGGGCTGATTCCTTGCCTCTTTTCCACAGCCGGCACCTGAAGTGCTTACAGTTTAATTTACTCACAGAATTCAGTGAAACGCCTATTGTACCCATTCAAAGCTTGAGTCTATCTTTTGGTAAACATTAGTATGCAGGAATCTAAGGCTAGATTTCAAAACAATCTGCTTCCTTTGGTTTTGGAGCAGAAAATTACTTTGTAAAAGGACCTGAGTGAGTTGAGTCCTGGCACCTAAGTATCAAGTCACCTGCTATGATGAAAGCTTGAATCCTTGACCAGAACATTCTGGACCTGGTTTGTAGATTTCAAGCTAGCACACTAAAGGGAATGCACTCCTCTGGATTTTTTTTTCCCCTATTAATTCTTTTTCTCTTAATATGCACAGCTGGTATATCAAATAATGTATGTCTCTATCCCACAGGCAAGTTCCCAATGTCCCACTGAAAGCCGTGTCAACTTTAAGTCATTTCTTGGCTTTACTCTCATTAAGAAGACACTCCCCCAAACCAAACATCACATATTAATGCATATATGTGGAATCTAGAAAATTGGTATAGATGATCTTATTTGCAAAACAGAAATAGAGACACAGACTTGAAGAACAAATATATGGACCCCAAGGAGGAAGTGTGAGGCTGGTAGGATGAATTGGGATATTTGGATTGACATATATACACTATGAATAAAGCTATGTATAAAACTGAGAACCTGCTGTATAGCTCAGGGAACCCTACTCAGTGCTCTGTGTTGTCCTAATGGGAAATAAATGAAAAAAGAGAGGGGGTATATGCACACGTATCACTGATGCACTTTGCTGTACTGTAGAAACTAACACAGCATTGTAAGGCAACTATACTGCAATGAAAATTAATAAAGAAAGAAAGAACACGTCAAACAAGAAGACGATGACACTCCCAGGTAGTACAGGTACATCCCAGGGCAAGCTTATCGAGGACTCAGGGTCTCGACAGAGCCAGACACTTTTGAGGGAGGCTAGTCACAGGATTGACTTCTCAGTGACATAAAATTACTTTTATCTCATTAGTTTTAAGAACAGGACTTGCTGTCCTATACCATGATGAAAGCCAGGAGATACATCTCTTTCACAAAGCCCCAGAGCCAACTCTAACCAGCATTCTAAAGAGTATCTTTTATCATGATGTCCATCCCCAGGCACACAACCCAAATCCCTGCTCCTTTTTATTACTCCTTTTCCAAAACTTCTTGGGAGAAAAACTCCTATTGCAACTAGATGTTAAGAAAAATGGGATTTGAGGGTGATAAAAATGTTCTGGAATAAGGTAGTGACAATGCTTGCACAACACTGTCAACATAGGAGGGCCATGGAATTGTACACTTGAAAATGGTTAGCATGGTGAACTTTATGTTATGAGAATTTTATCTCAGTTAGAAAAAAATAGTGATTAAAACAATCCTTGCAAAGATGTAACACCCTGTCAAGTATAAGTATGTTTTAATGAGAATGCTTTTGGCCTAAATAAAATCTTGCCTTGGTAGAATTCCAAGCTTTTAGAGAGCCAGTCATGTTACTATTTATTGGAGTAAGACTAGTCTTAAATAGTGTCTAGTTTTTTAAACAATGCCATCCTTCTCCTCTTCTATGTCTCTCAACTCTCTGAAAGGCTGGTGTTCCTCAAACTAGGAATCAATTACTCAACCAACAGTTCTGCACACACTTCTTTCACCACTGAACACAGATTTTTATTTACTGGTCTACCTAGAATTTCCTGACGATAACAAGGAGGAAGACTCTGGGTTCTCACAGTTTGACTATTGGGACTTTGTTATAAGCTCTGCTCACCACCCATGGCATCAGACTGTGTGAAGCTTGGTTTGGTATTTGGTCAAAACACAAACAGGCAGCCTTCACATCCCTACTGTTGCCAAGGGTATTGCTGCCTTGCTGGAAAGGGACAAGAACTCAGGGAAACAAAAGGTGGCGATTTCCTCACCCACATAATTATCCCTATATTTGCAGAAAGACACTTTCTTTTAAGCACTCCTACCGGATCCTTAAAGAAGCTATTCCATGGTAGGGTATTTTACATCTAGACCAACAGCCACCAGAAATTAACAGCAAGGGACCATGAGAGAATAGGAATAATAACATCAAGGTGTGCTTTCTAAGTGTAGCAAGTTCCTCAGGAGTTTTTGCATCTACCTCATGGAAATAGCTTATATTTATCTTTATAATCCCTTGTCTCATTTAGAGATTACCTGTCAGGTTGCCTCTTCCTTTGTCCACTGAATTCTTCCTGAAACGGAGCCACTTCCTGGAATAGAACCCCAAAGCCAAAGCCTTCTCATTGATTTCAGAAGTTCCCTCAAGGATAAACAACTTCCTAGGAGTCCCTGAAAAGCTTAGAGATCTTATTGCATAAAGATCCCTAAAAATCTTTCTTATTACATTTGTACAAATCTGGAGTGGTTCTAATTTTCAAAAGGACATTGTAGAGACCCATAGGCCTAAAAATAACCCATGTGAAAACTAGGCATCACTCAGGAGTTTGTTGGTTGCAAGTGACAGAAACCAAAATGAAACTAGTTTAAGCACAAAAGAAATTTATGAGCTGCTAAGGCTGGCAGTGAGACTGAGCACAGAGTTTCTGGACTCTTCTTTGACCCCATCTGACCTCTTGCAGGCACAGATCAGGAAAGATCCTCTGGCTGTCTTGACTTGTCAGTCTTTAGTGAACATCAGTTTCTGCCTGCTCAGAACAACATCCCTTTCTTTTAGTAACAGAAACGTGGTTTTCCTTTGGGTAACTATGCCCCTCCTGTTCTCTGTGGTCTGTTGGGACTGTCAATCACACTGTCCCTTTCCTACTTGACCCAGGAAAAGGGCTGTGACAAACTGAGCCAATCACATTCGTTTTTTCAGGAACGTGAATCTTGAGCTGAGTTGAATGAAGAAGGGCAGAAAAAAGCTAGAGCTAATTCATCCTGTAGGGCTGGCCCTGCCCCCTGAAGACATTGTCTCTGAACTTCTGATATCTGACAAACTTCACAAGGTTGGGTTGTTAAGCATTCCTTCAAAACTTGAGAGCTTTCTCATATCCTTCCTATAAACTTCTTTTTTGCTTAAAGTAGTCTGCTTAGGCTTATGATACTTACAACCAAAAACCTTAATTTGTACTGAACTAAAGGGAACAGAGGTCTTCCTCATTTAGTGGTAAAGAACTCTCCTGCCAACACAGGAGACCTGAGTTCAATCCCTGGGTCGCGAAGATCCCCTGGAGGAGGGAATGGCAACCCATTCCAGTATTCTTGTCTGGGAAATCCCAAGGACAGAGGAGCCTGGCGGGCGACAGTCCATGGAGGGGCAGAGTTGGACACAACTAAGCAAGTAACTGATGACAAAGGGAATACAACTTATTTCTCCCAGACTCGATACAGAAATCTCAAGGAAGACGTGGGATTGACTATAGCTGTACCATATTCTTATTCATGCCTCACCTGCTGCGCCTAAGACAACAGGATTTTATCAGAGGCCACATCTGGGTCATGTGGCAAAGGTCAAGGGCTAGAGGATATTACCAGAGAGAAGATGCAAAAAGTTTCTGGACAGAAGACTAAAACAAAACAACAAACCTCTCACTGTCCCCTTTAATCTATTTTAGGTAAAGTTCATAAACTTGGCGAAGATAGCCATGAACTGAAGATCAGTTTTATCTTGTGAGGAAAGTACAAAATTTCTCTTCTTTCTCTCCCTATCATTTTCAAACTGCATATTCAAGCCCTTCCTTGCAAAAAGTCTGGAAATCTATTTATTTTATAGTTAACAAAGGGTAAGAAGATCCATTCTGAAATTTTTGGGTGAGAGCCAGTATTTGCTAGCTATACCAGCTGTGGGAATTTAATGATGTCAAGGCCCCCTCCCTCCTTTGTTTCTGAGACTAATTTTGGAATTATACTATTATCAGGAAATGGTGCTCCCTTCCTTCTGTCCATCCCTTAGGAATAGCTTTATTATTATTTTTTTTTTTTAAGTCTCCTGGCTCCTGTATCCAGAGTTTGGATGAAAGGGCAAGCACCAGCTAAATGTCAGACAAGGCACATGGGAATAGAGCTTGATCAATTTCAAACGTTTCCTAGTTAACCCTGGAAACTGTTATGATCACCAGGAGAGAATGTGCTGTTTTGGAAATACTGCTTAAAAAAAAAAAAAGAAAGAAAGAAAACCCAGACCAGAGCGGAGAAGGAAGATACGTCCTTCCAAGAAATGAGAAATGTACAGAGAAATTTTGAGCACTCCTCTGTCAAACAAAGCAGATGGAGATTTGTCAACGCAAGATGAATTGGAGAGCTTGAGGCTGCAAACAATTGTCAGTCAGCTATAGATACTGGTTCAACTGTTCCTGCTATAACATTCTTGGTGCCAATGTTCTCTCCTGTATTCCCCAGAAATCACAATGCTATTTTATTTAATGACTCAATGTTTCGTGATAGGAGGGTGAAGTTACAGGCTGGCTACATCAGTCATATGTATAAATTTGGAGGAATGAAGGGTGTGAGGGGAGCTTAAACTCATCAAATCAAATTTCGAAAGGATGCATAGGACCAGACCATACCAGACAGGTGGAAAACTTCTGTTTGAAGACATGGGATTTCTTTCTGGTTAGTGGGACTGTGTTAGGTTTATGCTCTTATGCATATATTAGATACCTACATGCAATGTAGTAGTCTGGAAGAATATTTGTTTTTAAAGATATACTGCCTTGGAACAGATTATTACCTTATTACACCTTTAATTTTTTCCAATCAAATAAAGCCACAATTTGATACTGGACAAAGAACATAGAACTAAGAGGAAACAAAGAGGTAAAGAAAGAGGAACAACATTATTCCTGATTTGTTTAATATGGATTGGATCCAGAAGAGTGTTCATCATGCTGGCATACTAATCAGTGCCTACAAGATATGAAAACATCACTGCTCTTCTGCAGATGCTTTCCTTAATCCCAGAAATGATCAGAGAATGTCACTGTGTTTTTCCACTAAGACCTGAAGTCCTGCCGTGACAAGCTGTCATTTCAACCTGGGCACACTGTTAGAACATCTGCCCCACAAAGATGACAGCCTCAGCATTTTACAAAAGCCCCCCCTTTTTTCTGAGCAATTTCTAGTGAATAAAGAAGGAGCCCTCCTCCTGTTTCAGGGAATTCTGAATAGAACTTGTCAAACAGAAAAGAGAAATGCTCTCAGCCACAAACAGAATTTGTATCTTCAGGAAGTGATCAATTATAACTCTGAGGTGAATCTCTGAGGTCAAGGAAATAAAAGGACGCAGGAGAGATGGTGGAGAGATGCATGTATGCTCCATGCATGGATGACAATACGAATTCTTCAGTTCAGTTCAGTCTCTCAGTCGTGTCCGACTCTCTGCAACGACCCCAAGAATTCTTAGAAGTCCTCAAAGGCAGAACAAGCATTACAAGACTCGGGTCAATAGGATAAAACTTATTGCATTCTATAGCAACTAAAAGATCCTAAATTTATAAGGTTGTTGTTCAGTTACCCAGTCATGTCCAACACTTTGAGACCCCATGGACTGCAGCGTCCAGGCCTCCCTGTCTCTTACCATCTTCCAAAGTTTGCCAAAGTTCATGTCCATTGCATTGGTGAGGCTATCCAGCCATCTCATCCTCTTATGCCCTCTTTTCCTTCTGCCCTCAATCTTTCCCAGCTTCAGGGACTTTTCCAATGAGTCAGCTATTTGCTTCAGATGACCAAAATACTGGAGCTTCAGCATCAGTCTTCAGGGTTGATTTCCCTTAAGATTGACTAGTTTGATCTCCTTCCAGTCCAAGGGACTTTCAGGAATCTTCTCCAGCAACACAGTTTGAAGGCATCAATTCTTTGGCGCTCTGCCTTCTTTATGGTCTAGCTCTCACCATAGCATGTGGCCACTGGGAAGACCGTAGCCTTGACTATATGGACCTTTGTCGGCAGAAAAATGTCTCTGCTTTTCAACACATTGTCTAGGTTTGTCATAGCTTCCCTGCCAAGAAGCAATCGTCTTCTGATTTAATGGCTGCAATCACAGTCTGCAGTGATTTTAAAGCCCAAGAAGAGGAAATCTGTCACTGCTTCCTCCTTTTCCCCTTCTACTTGCCATGAATTGATGGAGCCAGATGCCATGATCTAATTTATTTTTTAATATTTATTAGGTTATCGAATAGCAAAATTTTTATCACACTGAACTGTCTATGACAGGATTCTGACTTCAGCTATTTAACATAGTCCCTTTTCAAGCCAGAGCAACACTTTTGATAGCTCTTTAGGGTGAGTAGATTTTTCTAGCCCAAGATGAGTGCTAAGGCCTCTCATCTTATGCTATGTAGCTAACTAAATTTCTGACAAAAGATAGTTAATTTCAATGTGCTTTTACTTTTTGTAATGTATGCCACAACCAGACACTATTCATTTTTATTTGTAGTTATACATAATGCTAACTAATTCATATATAACCTTTTTAAAAGATTACCTGGAATTTTAAAAGCAGAATGCTTCTCATTTCAAAGTTTTAATGTCTTATATTTATAGCAATTGTGTTATCAGAACTAAAAATCAAAACATTTATTAAAATAAAAATTTACATTCATATCCCAAAATGTTTGAAACCAGGACCGTACTAAGGAATCCTAAATGTATTTTCAGAATACTTATAGTTCAAATAGGACTGCATGACAGAGTGGAAATGGCATATTTACCTAATGTTATTTGTGGATCTTAGCAGATAAGAGTCTTGGAATTTTAGAAATGAAGCTTCAGTTCAGTTCAGTTCAGTCACTCAGTCATGTTCGACTCTTTGCGACCCCATGAATCACAGCACGCCAGGCCTCCCTGTCCATCACCAACTCCTGGAGTTCACTCAAACTCATGTCCACAGAGTCGGTGATGCCATCCAGCCATCTCATCCTCTGTCGTCCCCTTCTCCTCCTGCCCCCAATACCTCCAAGCATCAGACTCTTTTCCAGTGAGTCAATTCTTTGCATGAGGTGGCCAAAGTATTGGAGCTTCAGCTTTAGCATCAGTCCTTCCAATGAACACCCAGGATTGATCTCCTTTAGGATAGACTGGTTGGATCTCCTTGCAGTACAAGGGACTCTCAAGAGTCTTCTCCAACACCACAGTTCAAAAGCATCTATTCTTTGGCGATAGTGGAATATAATTAATACCACAAATCCAAGAGAAATGTTGGGAGACCATGAGGGAAATATAGAGCTGACTACTCTGAAAGTAAGAATCAGTGCTTATCTTTAAAAATCGTATCATCAGAAGAAAAAATATTAGAAGCAGACTTTGCATAATCCATCTAAATGCTATAAACGTTCTCAGATGCAAGTGGCTAATCTTTTCTTTTTTACAACCATAATTTTCCGTGTAAGTCCCAAGAGCCAGTAATTAAATTTGAGAAAAGCTGTCCTTTTGGGGTTGCTTCTGATCTAAAGCCAAAGGGAAGTAATTTATTTAGCACAAACTGTGGGTTCTAAACAAAGATGTATATATGGAATATTGGCAAACAAAACTAAGTACCTTAATTTCTTTGTCAATAAAGCAGCATCAAGAATCTAAAAATTCACTTCAGAATAAATTCTTAAGGAAATTTCTAAGGCATTTCTAAGGAAATTTCTAAGGAAATGGAAACTGCTTGAAGTTTTCTTTTTTCCTTCATCATCAGCATATGCTGATGATCATTCTAATTAATATTACATAAAAAGTCTTTGGTCCGGCTTTAAAAACACTCCCAAAGAAAATAAAAGACTTACTAGTCTTTTATTGCATCACTTACATCAACTTTCTTATTGCTTAATTTAAGGCAATAAATTAATATTCTTATCCTTTTTAAATGACTGATTTCACACATATATTTCTATTTTAGTGAAATTTTATTATTTCTGAATTTATTACATACATCCATTATATTAAACACATTGCTTATGAATATTAAGCAAAAGTAAAAACAAAATACTGATTGAATTTCAAATCAAGGGAGAATTACAAACATAATATATAAAGATTATACTACAGAAGAAAAATCCGCATGAAACAAATGAGGTCCAAACCTAACTGAAATGTTATAGCCATGCAGAACTACTAAAATTTCCCCCAAAGTGCCGCTCTGCTCATTTCATGAAGGGTTTGCACTAGATATTTCCTCTTCCTAAGATACTTTAACCTTTACCCCTCTCCTGACCCTGTCCCCTTCTTGTCTTTTGATCCTTCTTCAGAAAGTGTTTTGGGACCACTTCTATCACCACTACCATCTCCTTACCCACTCACTAACCTTTCCATGAATTATGCACCCATAAATTTTGTGCACACCATATCATAATATCTACTATATAAATTTCTCTTTATCTTTCTTTACTAATAGGCCCAGGGGCTCCCTGAAGAGAAACAGAAATGCATTTTGTTTTTTCTTTGTATCTACAGCCTACACAGTGTCTGATACTTGATGGTCATAAAATTTTGGATGGATGGACACTGAATAAAACTTAATGGAATTCTGTCCTCGTGCTCTGTTGCTTAATATGGCTATGCACTGCTAGGCACTGGAAAAAGTTTGCTTATAAAATTAAAAATTTAAAACCAACCTGAGTGGCAGATTTACCAGGAAACAGATTGTACTTTCAGATTGCCAGTAATATTTGTAGGACCACTAGCACAGTTCCTGGCTCCCTGGTAGATTATCACATCCCAGGACTGATTTCAAGTATTACCAGGAGACTTCCCTGGTGGTCCAGTGGTTAAGAGTCCACACTTCCACTGCAGGGAGCATGGATTCAATCCATGGTTGTGGAACTAAAATCCCACATGCCATAAATAAAAAAATGTTTTTGAATAAGAAGAATTGTTCCTTTAAAAAAATACTTCTGATCCCTCTATACCATATTTTAACAAGCGGATATTGATTTATCTCCAACTATGTTATTTTATGACTTTTCACCTTTTCAACATATGCTGATGGTAAACACATGTATTTAGATGACATAAAAACTAGCACTCAGGGTTCATATTCAAACATTAACATTAAAATGGTCCGTCCTATAAAACTGAACTGAATATTAGTTCCAAAGTCCTTTCTGATCTATACAATAAATTGGCTGGCCTCCCTGTCCTACTTAGCACTTTAGGCCACCACCCAGCATCCTTGTATTGGCCAGTCAATGACTTGAGGCACTCTAACACCGCCCATCATGCATACTACTTCCTGAACACTCCCCTAACCTCCTCTGGCCCTATCAATGACCAAAAGCTTTATGATTATTTATTTGGTTCCAATATGCAAGGTGACTCTTGGGTTCTCACTCATTCTGTGCTTAATCAATATGTCCCTTGATGTACAGCTGTTGCCAAGTACTTTAAGTAATATCCTGCCTCATCCCAGTTCAGCCTGTAGGATTCCCTCCCCTGTAGCCTGATATTCCCATCCAGTTGGTTTGGTTCCCAAAGACACCAAGATCTCTTAAGAATTTAACCTTCAGTGGTCTGGTTCAAGTCAACTGTTGCTTACTTTCATTTAGATCTTGATTATCTAATCCTGATCCTTCACAAGTGGTCATATTGGGTTGTTTGTTGTTGCTGTTGTTAACCATCTCAGTGCTTTACAGTAAAGTTATACAGGAGTATAATTTAGGTGATGTCACTTTCATAGTGAGAAATAGTTCAAAGGCTTCTCATTGTCTGTAAAATAAAGGTCATATTTCTTAACCCAACATTGAGAGTCCTCCATGAACTGGCCTCAGGATATCTTCCCAGATTTATTTCTTAAGTCTCTTTTTATCTATTCATATTCGCTCCCTTTATCACCTGACAAAATATCTGGTAGAAGTCCTCTATCTCTGTTCTTCACATCTGCTGACAAAATAATAAGCCTGCCTGATTGTGGTTTCACTTTGTGTGATTACAGATCTCAGATGAGCATTTAACTTTTCCCAGCAGAACAGCTATGATCTCTTCTCAGTAGGTAGCTTTCTCCCTTTCCAAGACAAGTGCTCTGTCCCTCCTGTCTCTTCTCAAACTTTCTTCCCTCCTCCACACTTACACCCAGCTGATGACCTCACCTGTAATTCACTGAGTATACACAGGTCATCAAATGGAGATGCTCACCTTTCCACTACCAAGCAAATCTAACTTCTGGCTTCGTATTGTCACCTGTGTTCTTCTGGTTGCCTTCTGTCAGCAGTGGAGAAAGTGTCGCTCCTCTCATTCAAGGTGCCATCCTCCTAGTGCTCCAGACCCCGTGGTTCTCACCTTTTTAGGTACATCACTTACTTACCCTATCTCACACTTGCATCATACGCTCCTCTTTACCAACTCGCTCCTGTCTGCATAGGAACATGCTGGTATCTCACATCTCTGCAGAAGCTGCCTTTGACTCCTCATCACTTGGTGCCATTTCCCCACTCTTATTCCAAAGTAAACAACTACAGTGTCTTCCCTTCCGCACCTCCCTCCCACTCTTGGCTTATGTCAATTCACAGAGTCCTGGTTTTTCTTCTTCCATATTGGTTACTTCTCTAATTTGTTGAATTCTACTTTATGGAACCTTTGAAGACCTCCTAAAGCTGCTCCAGAGGCCCTTCTTCCTATGAATCTTTAGTTTTCCCCTAGATTACCTCATTTACTCTCATAGCCTTAAAGATCACCTATAGTATAGTAATTTCTAAATGTGTATCTCCAAGTCTCTCACTTTAAGTCCAGATTCATTTTGTTTGCAGGTTAATTTTATATTTTCTCTTTCAACCTAACCATGCTGCAAAGATGGCCTTGCCCTGTATTCTCCCATCTTAGGCAGTACACCACCATCTTCCCTGTTACTCAAGCTAAATAAATAAAAAGTCACAAATTAGGATAAGTGCAGCAAAGAATTTAAATGGAATTGTATGACATAAAATAAATTTTGGAGTAGAGAAAATTCTGATGAGGTAGATCAGCAAAATCCTTCTAAGAAGGAGACGATATTTCAACTAAAATGTGAACTATGAGTAGCAGTCAAGCATAAAGAAAGGAAGAGGATGAGCACTCCAAAAGAAAATAGCACATATAGGGATGTTTTAGGGAAACAGTTGGATGTATTTTCATAATGGTAACAAATCTAATATCCCTGAAGTGGAGTAAGTAAATGAAGAGGAAAGTAGCAGGGGGTGAGTGTGTAAAGATACACAGGGACTAGATCCAAAGTAATATTTCAGTAGTCCAGGTGAGAGGAATCGGTAGTGTGGACCACAAAAATAGAACTGGAGCAAATGGATTTAATTTACAATAGCTCTTGTAGGGACTTCCTTGGTAGTCCAGTCGTTAAGACTCTGCACTCCCAATGCAGGGGGCAGGGATTCGATCCCTGGTTGGGGAACTGCACATTGCACAGGGCAGTGGAAAAAAATTTAAATTATTGTAGTATAATACACATAATGGGCTATTTATCATGCTAACCATTTGTCGGTATACAGTTCAGTGGCATTTAACACATTTACAATGTTGTCTAACTATCAGCACTATAGATATCTCAAACTTTTTCACCATCTTCAACAAAAATGTTGTTCCCATTAAATAATTACTCCCCCTTTCTTTCAGTCCCTGGTAATCTATATACAACTTTCTCTTTTTGTGAATCTGTCCATTATAGGTCCTTCTTATAAGTTTTATTCTTCTGTTTCTGGCTTATTTCACTAAATATAATGTTTTTAAGCTTCACACATGTTGCAACATGCATTAAAATTCCATTCCTTTTTATAGTTGAACAGTATTTCATTGTCAGTTCTATTTTTGTGGTCCACACTACCGATTCCTCTCACCTGGACTGTTGAAATATTACTTTTGATCTAGTCCCTGTGTATCTTTACACACTCACCCCCTGCTACTTTCCTCTTCATTTACTTACTCCACTTCAGGGATATTAGATTTGTTACTATTATGTCATATGTATATACATATGTCTTTTCTTATTCTAAAATAGATTTAACCATTATTTTGGAAGTAGAATTAGACATGGAGATGAACTGGATTTGGGGGTGAAGGAAGGAGATGAAGGTAACATAGATGAGTCCTAGGGAACGGTAACCCACTCCAGTATTCTTGCCTGGAGAATCCCATGGACAGAGAAGCCTGGTGGGCTACAGTCCATGGGGTCGCAAAGAGTCGGACACGACTGAGCGACGGAACGGAACGGAACGGAGGATTCTAACTTGTGAAAATAAGTGGCAGGAGATTAATTTAATAAAACGAGGAAGACTTTATCTCAGTCAAACTGAATTAGAACTCTTAACCGACTGGATAGAGGAGGAATCTTGATGGATGAAGCCCCTGTTCTCTCTTAAATGATAAATGTGAGCTAACTGTGGTAAGAGATATGCATGAGGGGGTGGATGCAGAAGTAAATTTAAAAAGAATGGATCAAATGACAAAAGCCATGAAGATATTGGTTCTGTTTCTTTTCTCTAGAACACCCTCCCGTAATTCCTGCTGTCCCTTTCAAAATGTTTCCAGATCTTCAAATCCAAGGTGAAAAGCCCAGCTCTTCAGATTCACCTTAATCACTTATTAATGCTCTTTTAATGGTATTTATCATCTTTCAGCTTATCTAACAATTTTGGTTCATTGCTTCCTTACTATACCATAAGCTCTCTGAGAGCATGTATTATATCTTTAGCATATTGTGTCTTCCCACAGTATCTAGTGCCGTTGTCATGCATGAAGAAAGCTCAACAAATGCTGGTTTTCAACAGACGATCATCATCAGGAATGAGAATAAAGGATGCTGTGTAAATTACTAGGGCTGAAACAAACCATAAAGGATGTTGGTTACAATAATTATTATTTGAAGATTTTTAAGTTCTTTTTTTCAACTTAATTTAGTTGTACAATTACCTGATGTCATTACATTTTCAGAGAAAATAGAGAAAGCCTCTAAGTGACAGAATAAGTCTTAGAACCTTACCATCTCAAAAGAAAAGCTAGACAGTCCTGATATAATCAAGGAGCTATTTTTTGTTATCATTGTTCTGTTTTGTTACTATGTAAGCCTAATCTTTAGATAGATTAATCCCAGGGTAGAAATAGCAAGGACAGTTCTATCTATACATTTCTAGCTTTTATACAAATTGGCGTAGTATCTAAGATGCAGACATTAGTTGAGATGAAGCTTAGAATTCCAAACACTTTAATCTATGTGAGCTCAAAAAGTATCCCCACAAAATCAGAAGTATTGATACTTGCAAGTGTGTATATCTATTTCAGATTCATAGGTAATATGGAGAGAATTTAAATTTTATCTTCCCTAACTCTACTAGTTCACCTGGCAACTAGCAATGTGATCCTCTGACATTACCTTATCATTTTTGTCCAGTTTTAGAAATATGTAACATCATTTTACATGATGTTTTAAAGAAAACCTAGATTATTGTGGATTTTATAAAAGGCTTGGAAATCTGTATTACAGTTGTAAAAATGAGCAAATAAAGATTTTTTTTAAAAGTCAAAGGTCTGGTTAAATATAAATCCATGGCTCAGGACTAGGAAGAGAAGCAGTATAGAGCAGACTTATGCGAAAACAGAACAGAGAAAATAATGCTCTCCATTGTTTTGAGTGACAAAGAATTGGCAGGAATCCAAATACCACAGGAGACAAGATTAATATTAAGTATATCTGTCAACATCCTGTTTGAAAATCTCAGCCAGGATCTGAGGTATCTGAAAACATCCAAAGGGGGTTTCGCCTAAGAATGAGTCATACTCTCTGTAACAGAAAGCCCTGAAATATCAGCATAGGATGTTAAAAGTGAAACAGACCTCAGTAATTACATTGTCCAACTCCCATGTTTTACAGATGAGAAAACTGGGGCCCAGAAAACCCTCTCTCCATTCTGCAATACTGGGAGGCACCAGGAAGTAATGCACAGGATATGAACATCGGAACCATACAGAATTAGGTTCAGATACCAGTTTTGATCACTCAGACAAGTCCTTCATATCTCTGAGCCTCAATCTCCTCACTTGTAATATAGGAATAGCTATAATGCAGGATGGTTTTAAGGTTATGATTAATGTTTAAAAAGCATCTGGCACAGAGAGAATCAATAAATGCCAGGTCTTATTACCCAAATCCTAGGGTTCTGGCAGAACAACAATGCCCATCTCAATCCAAGTGTGTCTTCAACGTACCTTGACAGCTTCCCCCAGTCAGTAAAGTTCTTTTAAAAAAAAGAAAATGAGTGAATGAGCAGAGAGGGTGGTAACCCTTCTATATAAATATCCAGGCCTTTAATAATCTGGAAATATCAAATGAGTCAGTTAGTATTAAGTACAATGCCAAATGGAACTTCTAAAATTTTCCAAGACTTCAGTATAGCAAAAGGATAGTTCAACACAAGGGGTAAAAATTTAATAACTTTTGGAAAGCAACCACTAAATACAACTGAAGGAATTTTTCTGAACTTTATACTTAAATATGCGTGGGAATGGGAGGTCAGTATTGCAGATATGTATGCTAAAGTAGGTTTTGGAAATTATACAATGGACTTTTTAAAATTTAACCATCATTGATTTACAATGCTGTGTGTCAGGTGTACAGCTTCATATTCTTTTCCCTTATAGATTATCACAAGATATTGAATATAGTTTCCTGTGCTATACAATAAATCCTTGCTGTTTATCTATTTTATATGATAGTGGTATATATCTGTTAATCCCATACTCCTAATTTATCCCTCCCTTCCTCTTTGATAACTGTGTTTGTTTTCTATGTCTGTGACTCTGTTTCTGTTTTGTAAGTAAGTTTATTAATATTACTTTTTTAGTTTCCACATATTAGTGATATCATGGTATTTGCTTGACTTACTTCAGTTAGTATGATAATGTCTACATCTGTCCATGTTGCTGCAAATGACATTATTTCGTTCTTTTTATGGATAAGTATATACGTATATATGTACCATTGTGTATATATATGATGTACCACATCTTCTTTATCCATTTATCTGTTGATGGACATATAACCTTCCATGTCTAGGTTATTGGAAACAGTGCTACAATAAACACTGGGATGCATGTATATTTTTGAATTATGGTTTTCTCTGGATATGTGCCCAGGAATGGGATTCTGTTTTTAGTTTTTTAAGGAAACTCCATACTATTCTCCATAGTGGTTGTACCAATTTACATTCTCACCAACAGCGTAACAGGATTTCCTTTTTCCTGCACCATCTCTAGGATTTGTTATTTGTAGACTTTTTGATGATGACCATTTTGACTGGTGTGAGGTAGTACCTCATTATAGTTTTCATTTAATGGTCTAGTTTTATAAATTCAACAAAATGCATTAGACTTACCTAACATTTAAGATGAAAAACATCCAAATCTTCAAAGGCTAAATGAATTATACAGAGAGGTAAATAGAAATTCCTGAAGACTTTGATTTGCAAAAGAGATAGCAGAAACATTTATTCGTCCTAAATAGCTATCTTCACTGTATATGTACATAACATGGAAACATAGGCCCTACTTACATGATAGACTTGAAAACTACAGGCAATCTGACTGGTTAAGCCTCTTAGTCCTATCTAATCTTAACTCACTTACATAGACATAGTCATTAGCCATGACGTGTTAAATGAGGATGGACAATTTAAGTTTAAATACCTTGTGAGTATCATCGCTTTGAAACTAATACAAATGTCTTACACTGAAGCAGGATTTAGTCTATAAATAAACACACTGCAACTAGCTTCTCTTCATTACTACTTAGGTTATCTCCAGGTGCCTAGATTTGGCAATATGAAAAGCTGTGAATCAGAAGATATACAGGAGTTGGGAACTAGAAAGGATCTTAACAAGTCCATGAATTAGCCTACAGGTTAAATGTAACCAACCAAAGTGTTTGCATTGTTCTTTAAAGTATTGGCCTGTGCTATATGTTAGATATCTTACATTAGTAGCAGCCATTTAACAATCAGATTTCATCTTACAAGCAGGATTTCCAACATCTCGAAAAGCTGGACACGCAGGCAATCCTGAGTTTGAATTCTTTCTTGGCAGCCTATGGTTAGAGCTGCAGAGTTCCAGCCCCTTTCCAGTGGCCACACCTCCTGTCACTCCTCAAGCATTAGCCAGTCCAGTTCCACACACTGTCCTTAACTTCATAGCTCCTAATTTAGTCTAAACTGATATATGACAGAAGAGAAAAACCAAAGCCCAGAGAAGTCAAAATATTGAAGCTAGCTTCAGAATCCAGATGTTGTAGTCAACTATGCCTATGCATTTGAGAAAGTCTTTAATGAGTATTAGTTCATTAAGTACTTCCTAAAAGATGACTAAACACTAAAATAATATTTAGCAAGATTCATGAGAAATGAAATACTTAGGTAAAAAGCAGTGCCACCTCAGACAAAATATTACTGATTATCAGTTGCTACTCAACTTGATCTTCAGTTACAAGCATATTCTTAGAATAAAGCCTAATCATTCAGGTGTTGTATGTTTTTTTTGAATAAGAATCTCTAAACTGGCTTCATTTGGATTTCAAATATTAGCATACAAAAAATTACCTGAAGAATTAGTGGAATTTAAATTCATAGGTCCTTTTTAAAGACATTCTGATTTAGTATGTCTGTCCTGACATGCAGAAATTTACATTTTTTTAATGATAGCACAGGTGATTTATTACAGTGACTCCTCAGACTTTCACTTCTTCCCTTAAGCTTTAGACCTTAATCATGGTATTCTGTTCCCCTTCCATCAGAAACCAGAAACTTCCTGTGGTCGCTGATTCCTGTCTCTCTTTTTCTGTGTTCTCTGCTTTGTGATTTATGGGAGATAAAAAGAAAAACAAATCAAAACAATCAGACAAACAAATCTAAAGAAGACATCATGACTGATGCAGTACAGTGGCTCCAATGTACTTACCTAAACGCAGCTGCTCAATCTGAATGCTTTTACCTCAATGACTAGGTTACTAATATATAATATCTGCTACCCACTCTACTGCTCTTCTTTCCAAAGAATGGTTTATTTGAATTGGAAAAAATAAAAAGATTCAATTCAAATTGAAAATTTTTTTCCTTTTTGAACCAAGTGTAGGAGATTTAATAACTTTACTTTGAAACTTTAAGTCAACTTCTTTTGTGTTTTTTTCCTTAAAACCTGTGTTCTTTCAAGGTTTTATACTTTGCCTTCTATACATTTCAGGCAGATGTTTAATATAATCAAACAAAATAAACACTGTTACACAGTCGTTCCATTACATGTGACCATTATTTGTTTCCAACTAATGGAACTGGAACTCATGTGTTGTATTATATCAGAATCCATTTATCAGATTTAAAGAAATTTCAAAGAGAAAAATTCTATATTCAGTTCAAAAAATTAAAAACAAACAAAAAATTAGCTTCTTCAAGGGAAGAGATTGCCAAAAACGAACATGACGTCTGTTCACAATTAACCTATAAGGAAACTCTACAGAAGTAACACCACATTAAAGAAAGTAAAGAAGAAAGACTTCATCAGAGCACTGAGCTGAATTCCCAGTAGGATAGTCCTGAATGTGTTAAGGCTCTTAGGTCATGAGGACTTACAGTAGAGCAATTCTTGATATAAAAACAGGTACATCTCATCAGGCCACTCTTGTGAGAAGAGATAAGACCTTGGAGGATTTTTAATATTCTCTGTTAACCTTCCCAGGTGGCACTAGTGGTAAAGAACTCTCCTGCCAATGCAGGAGACACAAGAGACAAGGGTTCAATCCCTGGGTTGGGAAGATCCCCTGGAAGAGGGCATGGCAACCCACTCCAGTATTCTTGCCTGGAGAATCTCACGGACAGAGGAGCCTGGCAGACTACAATCCGTAGGGTCACAAAGAGTCAACACAACTGAAGTGACTTAGCACACACGCATGGAAACTAAACTTCTATATACATGGAATAATACAGTTTTAGAAAAAGGGCATATGCAGGGTTTTCTTTCTTCAGTTTTTCTCCTGGGATTAGCCTTTGGAAAATTTTCTCATTCCTTTATTATCTTTCAAAATTTTACACTAGAATGGGTGTCCCACTTTATGGGTACTTTTTAAAAAACCATTTGAGGATGTAAAAATATTTAATGTATTTCACTTCAAAAGTAATTTTTTTTACAATAGAACACAAGTTAGTGGGCTCCAGAAGGAATTAATTAATATGAGTCTATCTAGTAATTCAGTTCAGTTGCTCAGTTGTGTCCGACTCTTTGCGACCCCATGAATCACAGCACACCAGGCCTCCCTGTCCATCACCAACTCCTGGAGTTCACTCAAATTCATGTCCATCGAGTCGGTGATGCCAGCCAGCCATCTCATTCTCTGTCATCCCCTCTCCTCCTGCCCCCAATCCCTCCCAGCATCAGAGTCTTTTCCAGTGAGTCAACTCGTCGCATGAGGTGGCCAAAGTATTGGAGTTTCAGCTTTAGCATCAGTCCTTCCAATGAACACCCAGGACTGATCTCCTTGAGAATGGACTGGTTGGATCTCCTTGCAGTTCAAGGGACTCTCAAGAGTCTTCTCCAGCACCACAGTTCAAAAGCATTAATTCTTTGGGACTCAGCTTTCTTCACAGTCCAACTCTCACATCCATACATGACCACTGGAAAAACCATAGCCTTGACTAGATGGACCTTGGTTGCAAAGTAATGTCTCTGCTTTGTAATATGCTATCTAGGTTGGTCATAACCTTCCTTCCAAGGAGTAAGCATCTTTTAATTTCATGGCTGCAATCACCATCTGCAGTGATTTTGGAGCCCAAAAAAATAAAGTCTGACACTGTTTCCACTGTTTCCTCATCTATTTCCCATGAAGTGATGGGACCAGATGCCATGATCTTTGTTTTCTGAATGTTGAGCTTTAAGCCAACTTTTTCACTCTCCTCTTTCACTTTCATCAAGAGGCTCTTTAGTTCCTCTTCACTTTCTGCCATAAGGGTGGTGTCATCTGCATATCTGAGGTTATTGATATTTTTCCCAGCAATCTTGATTCCAGCTTGTGCTTCTTCCTATTCACATAATAAAAACAGACTCCCAGACTTCAAAAGCAAACTTATCATTACCAAAGGGGAAACAAAGCAGAGAGGGATAAGTCAGGAATTGGGATTAACATACACAAAAACTGGGCTGGAGGAAGCACAGGATGGAATCAAGATTGCTGGGAAAAATATCAAAAACCTCAGATATGCAGATGACACCACCCTTATGGCAGAAAGTGAAGAAGAACTAAAGGGCCTCTTGATGAAACTGAAAGAGGAGAGTGAAAAAGTTGGCTTAAAGCTCAACATTCAGAAAACTAAGATCATGGCATCTAGTCCCATCACTTCATGGGAAATAGATGGGGAAACAGTGAAAACAGTGGCTGACTTTATTTTTCTGGGCTCCAAAATCACTGCAGATGGTGATTGCAGCCATGAAATTAAAAGACGCTTACTCCCTGGAAGGAAAGTTATGACCAACCTAGACAGCATAGTGAAAAGCAGAGACATTACTTTGTCAACAAAGGTCCATCTAGTCAAGGCTATGGTTTTTCTAGTGGTCGTGTATGGATGTGAGAGTTGGACTATAAAGAAAGCTGAGTCCCAGAGAATTAATGCTTTTGAACTGTGGTGTTGGAGAAGACTCTTGAGAGTCCCTCGGACCGCAAGGAAATCCAACCAGTCCATCCTAAAGGAGATCAGTCCTGAATATTCATTGGAAGGACTGATACTGAAGCAGAAACTCCAATACTTTGGCCCCCTGATGCGAGAAGCTGACTCATTTGAAAAGACCTGATGCTAGGAAAGATTGAGGGCAGGAGGAGAAGGGGACAACAGAGAATGAGATGGCTGGATGGCATCACCGACTCGATGGACATGAGTTTGAGTGAACTCCGGGAGTTGGTGATGGACAGGGAGGCCTGGCATGCTGCGGTTCATGGGGTCGCAAAGAGTCAGACACGACTGAGCGATTGAACTGAACTACTATATATAAGACAGATAACCTACCAAAGACCTATGTATACACAGGGAATGATATTCAATATCCTGTAACAAACTACAATAGAAAATAATATGAAAATATGTATGAGAATATATATATATATATGAATCACTTTGCTGTACACCTGAAACTAACACAACATTGTAAATCAACTATACTCCAATAAAACAAAATTTTTTAATAAGACCCTCCTTGATATCAAGGAGGATCTTAACATACAGGATAGTATAACAATATAACAGTAATGGTTTTCAAGAGTTAATGTCAATTTCATCATTAACACAGGAATTTAGGAATTAGATAGCTTTAAAACATGTTAGAGAATGTTTTAATGGCCTGCAAGAGTTTCTAACATGGTCCAAATATCAGTTAATAGGGGAGAACTGAGTTAGTTACTTGATTCAGAGTTCCCTATATAACAGTTTGCTTATACATGCAGTAATTTGAGGGGTGAAAAACCCTGAAATCATGCCCTACTTTAGGCACCAGTAAGTAGCCTGCTTTGCAGGAATGAGGGAGGTGGAGGAACAAGAGGCAATAGGGCAGAGAGAGAGGAAATGGGCTTGAACACAGCCCAACAAGTGAGACTGCTTGAGTGATGAAACACCCAGGCTGTGGAAGCACTGGCCTTTCAGGACTCATTCCTAGCTCTGCACAGAGCACTCCATCCTGCTGACAAGGTCAAGGAGGGAAAGTAGAAAGATGGAAGTCACCCTGACTGAAATGAAGCCAGGGTCCCTCTGTAGCCATTCAGTACGTAGGACAGAATTATGGTTTTCTAATCCCCACTGTGACTCTAGGGCATGTGGGTCATGGATAATGAGGACAAATCTGCACTGTGAGCAGGGGGTCCCCGACTCAGTTTTGCTTTATCTGCGATGACTTTGGATTCCAGAGCAGTGATGCAATTCAGGGAGTAAGCTCCTCAGAGTCAACAAGCTTTTTAGGAAGAAAATACAAAGTTTGTGAATGAGGACTGAGTCATAGACATGTTTTGAAATTTGCTTCCAAGAGTAATAGAATGCTGGTGGTTTCAAACTCCAGAGTAAAAGTTAGGAATTATGTCTTTGTCTCTTCTGTATTTGCAGGGCATAGAGAGACTTCTTCCCAGTGAAACAAAAGTAATGTTTCATTCACAGGTGAATGCTTGCCTGAGTGCTAAGTCGTTTCAGGTGTGTCCAACTCTGTGCGACCCTATGGACTATATAGCCCACCAGGCTCCTCTGTCCATGGGATTCTCTAGGCAGAAAACTGGTGTGAGTTGCCATGCCCTCCTCCAGGGGATCTTCCCCGCCCAGGGATTGAACCTTTGTCTCTTGTGTCTCCTGCATCGGCAGGAGGGTTCTTTACCACTAGCACCACCTGGGAAGCCACATAGGTGAACAGAGGACCGCAAAGCAACCTTTCAAAGAGACATTTGCCCGAGGAGAGGAAGGTGTGCAAGGAGACTGGTGGAAAGGTTAAGGTGTCTTCAGAAGCAGCACAACAGGCCCTGCTCAGAGGCTGCTGACCAGGCCCCATCAGGAAACACGATGTTCACAGGACAGGCATCCTTCAGAGAGAGTTTCTGGGATGACAATGGTGCCGGCTTAGTCACCAAGCTGCAGTGTCAAATAGACAAGGGCCTGTTCCTAATCTTAAAGAATATAAACACAGCCTCTCAGCTGGCAGCCATAACTGTAAAAGGTGATCACACAACACACACATGCACACACACACACTCACACATGTATACACACAGAATGAGAAAAAGGGTCAATAGAAAAATGGAGCCTTAAACTACTATCCCTTCAAACCCACCCAGCAAGTATCTGCTCGCCTCTCACGTGAGCTTGGGAGCGGGGTTGGGCTCAGGTTAAAGACTCAGGCCTGATCTTGACCTTGCAGGACCAGACTCCGTATTTGTAGTGTTTTTAAAAATACAGAAAATTCTCAAGACAGTCTGCATGTTTATCCTTGAATATTTACTGAAACTCCCTAGTTGTGTGGATGTCCCATAGAATGGGAACAGGCATAAAAGGGGCATGAGCTCTGAACTGTGTGGGAGTGGTAGGTCTCCTTGGTGGTCATCCTCAAGGTCATGTTTCCACGGACACTTAAGTAATGGCTTCTGATCCCCAGAGAAAACTCCCCAGCAGTTCCAAACAGCCTGCATCCACAGGTGTTTAGTGTAACATGTTGGTGTATCCATTATTTGTCAGAGACATTTTAACATTTGCCTTGAAGATCCAGTATTCAGGAGAAAGTGCAGAGTGGAGAGAAGCAGAAAAACTGGCACCCGACTCCCAGCTCTGCTAATCCTAGTATTTGGCTGTGCCTTGGTTTCTTCATTTCTCTAAAACTGGAATAGTGTTGCAGGATTTTGTTGAAAAAAGTTTCTTAAAGCTCCTGCATCATCATCATTCCTTTCCTTCTTTTTCTTGAAGGTGTCTGTTCCTTTTAGAAAGGCGACACCCTAAACTCAGATGCACAAGCACAATGGAATTATGTTTATTCTATTACAAAAATTATGATGGCATGAATAACCATCAGCGATGTGCGGTTATTTTGGATAAACCTAGGTCAAAGAAGGAACTCTTGGGTGGTTATTCCCACAACTGTCTATCATTTGTATTTGTACTAATGATTAGCAAGAGCTTTTGATGATGATAAAAGTATGTGTGTGTGGTCTCCTGGGCATATACCCAGAGAAAAACATGGTCAGAATGGATATGTTCACCCCAATGTTCATTGAAGCACTGTTTACAACAGCCAAGACATGGAAGTGACCTCAATGCCCATTGACAGAGGAATGGATAAAGAAGAGGTGGTACATATATACAGTGGAAGACTCAGTTCAGTTCAGTTGCTCAGTCGTGTCCGACTCTCTGCGACCCCATGAATCACAGCACGCCAGGCCTCCCTGTCTATCACCAACTCCCGGAGTTCACTCAAACTCATGTCCATCGAGTCAGTGATGCCATCCAGCCATCTCATTCTCTGTCGTCCCCTTCTCCTCCCGCCCCCAACCTTTCCCAGCATCAGAGTCTTTTCCAGTGAGTCAACTCGTCGCATGAGGTAGCCAAAGTATTGCAGTTTCAGCTTCAGCATCAGTCCTTCCAATGAACACCCAGAATTGATCTCCTTTAGAATGGACTGGTTAGATCTCCTTGCAGTCCAAGGGACTCTCAAGAGTCTTCTCCAGCACCACAGTTCAAAAGCATCAATTCTTCGGCGATCAGCTTTCTTCACAGTCCAACTCTCACATCCATACATGACCACGGGAAAAACCATAGCCTTGACTAGATGGCAAAGTAATGTCTCTGCTTTTTAATATACAGTGGAATATTACTGGGCCATTAAAAAGAATGAGACAATGCCATTTGCAGCAACATGGGAGGACCTAGAGATTGTCATGCTGAGTGACATAAGTTGAAAAGAGAAGCAAAAACATTCTGTGACATCCTCTTACATGTGAAATCTATACAATTATACAAATGAACTTAAACAAAAACAGACTCACAGACTTAAAGAATGAACTTATGGTTTTCAGCAGGAAGGTCAACATCAGAGAGTCAAAGGAGAAATGAGTGTGCTATTTTAAATATAGCACACACTGCTATATTTAAAATATTAAAAGCCCATATATTTAAAACAGATAACAAACAAGGACCTACTCTATAGCACATAGAACTCTGCTCAATGTTATGTGGCAGCCTGGATGGAGGGGAGTTTGGGGGAGAATGGATACACACATGTATATGGCGGAGCCCCTTCACTGTCCACCTGAGATTATCACACATTGTTAATTGGCTATACCCAGTACAAAATATAAAGTTTTTTAAAAAATTATATATATATATGAGGTAATGGGCATCTTTTAAACTATATTCCCTATGAATTTGACTGATTAGAAAAGTGAATGTGAAAAGCCTGAAAATTAATAAAGAAAATTGAAGGGTCATTTAGTTTAGATACAAAAAGTAAACACAAGCAAAACTAAAACAAAAATATTTAAATAATGACTGACAGACTGAGAGAAGAAGGTTGCTTTTGTGCCAGCTTCAGAGAAAACTCAGGAGCAGAGCAGGATCTCTGAGAAGCTTCCTCAGTGCTCCACAGCAGTCAGGCCTTCGCTGCCTTCATCTGTCCCCATTCCATGCATTGCTGATGGGTCATCCCATCCCCCACCACCCTGTAGCTATTGCAACATCCCAATCCGATTTTAACTTAGTCCCTTACTGATCTACCCTCGCCCAGATTGTGTGCTTCCTTCCTATGAGGGCCCTTGATTATGTTTACTTTTTACCATTTCCTTATTGTCATATGTGTAAGCTTTGTCAAACCAACTAATGAGTCTACCTTCAGGACCAGTTGGTCAACAACAGAGAGTCAAAGGAGAAATGAGTGACTTTGTTTTCTTAACATGAAAAAATGGCAAGTGAAACGAGGTACAAAGGAGAGTATCAGGGTGAGCAAGATAAAATCGGTGAAATTCCTTCAAGGTATTCTTTTTATAAAGGTCACTGGAGCACGTTCTTGCAGTAAGGCCAAAGTCTCAAGCAATACTAACTAGGCACATCCCTAAACTTAGTCCAGAAAAACCAAAAAACCCTGAGTTTTCTCTGACCTCTCTCCTCATGCACCTGGCCCAGGGGTGTTTGAGGCCCAACGCTACAGCACAGGTAGATAATAGTCTTACATGGTTTAGGCCAGGTAGTGAGGGAACCGGCAGATAATTTACTCCTCCACTAGGTGAATACTAGTGTAGGGAAAGAAAAGCTTTGCTCTGTACTCTTATGTTTAGTTAGTGGAGTCTACAAATTAAATCAACAAAAGACAAGAGAAAACGATGGCACCCCACTCCAGTACTCTTGCCTGGAAAATCCCATGGATGGAGGAGTCTAGTAGGCTTCAGTCCATGGGGTCGCAACGAGTCGGACACGACTGAGCGACTTCACTTTCACTTTTCACTTTCATGCATTGGAGAAGGAAATGGCAACCCACTCCAGTGTTCTTGCCTGGAGAATCCCAGGGACGGGAGACCCTGGTGGGCTTCTGTCTATGGGGTCGCACAGAGTCAGACACGACTGAAGTGGCTTAGCAGCATAGAAAGATTTCATTCCAGTCCCAAAGAAGGGCAATGCTAAAGAATGTTCAAACTACCACACAACTGCACTCATTTCACATTCTAGCAAAGTAATGCTCAAAATTCTCTAAGCTAGGCTTCAATAGAACATAAACTGAGAATTCCTAGATGTTCAAGCTGGACTTAGAAAAGCCAGAGGAACCAGAGATCAAATTGCCGAAGTCTGCTGGATTATGGAAAAAGAGCATTCCAGAAAAACATCTACTTCTGCTTCATTAACTATGCTAACGCCTTTGACTTAGTGTGGGTCACAACAAACTGTGGAAAATTCTTAAAGAGATGGGAATACCAGACCACCTTACCTGCCTCCTGTGAAACCTGTCTGCAGGTCAAGAAGCAACAATCAGAACCACACGTGGAACAATGGACTGGTTCCAAATTGGGAAAGGAGTATGTCAAGGCTGTATATGGTCACCCTGCTTAATTAACTTCTATGAAGAGTACATTATGTGAAATGCTAGACTGGATGAAGCACAAGCTGGAATCCAGATGGCCAGGAGAATATCAATAACCTCAGATATGCAGATACCACCACCCTTGTGGCAGAGACTGAAGAGGGAACTAAAGAGTCTCTTGATGAAGGTGAAAGAGGAGAGTGGAAAAGCTAGATTAAAACTCAACATTGACAAAACTAAGATCATGGCATCCGATCCCATCACTTCTGGCAAATAGAAGGGGAAAAAAATGGAAATAGTGACAGACTTTATTTTCATGGGCTCCAAAATCACTGCAGATGGTGACTGCAGCCATGAAATTGAAAGACATTTGTTCCTTGGAAGAAAAGCTATGACAAACCTAGACAGTGTATTAAAAAGTAGAGACATTATTTGCTGGCAAAAGTCCGTTTAGTTAAAGCTATAATTGTTCCAGTAGTCATGTATGGATGTGAGAGTTGTATCATAAAGAAGGCTGAGCACCAAAGAACTGATGCTTTTGAACTGTAGTGTTGGAGAAGACTTTTTAGAGTCTCTTGGACTGCAAGGAGATAAAACCAGTCAATCCTAAAGGAGATCAACCCTAAATATTCATAGGAAGGACTTACGCTGAAGCTCCAATACTTTGGCTACCTGATCCGAAGAGCCAACTCATTAGAAAAGACCCTGATACTGGGAAAGACTGAAGGCAGGAGGAGAAGGAGACTACAGAGGATGAGATGGCTGGATGGTATCACCGACTCAATGGACATGAGTTTGAACAAGTTCCGGGAGATGATGAAGGACAGGGAAGCCTGCTGTACTGCAGTCCATGGGGTTGCAAAGAGCTGGACGCGACTGAGTGACTGAACAACATAGGAAAGAAGCAAAGACCTCAAAGAACCGGCTAGGCCTGAGAGTTTATATACTATTTGAACAGAGGAGTTGGGTTTTTTGGAGGCGACAAATTGTGCAAAGGTAAATATATGGGTGAAATTAATGGAACATAAGGGTCACCTGATAAAACCGATTGGTACAGATTCATCTCAGCATCAACTCCCTGTCTCCAGTGATGATAACGGTGTAGGGAGGACACCTATCTCACAGGAAATGTATGCTTTGTTTTTAGACAGAAAGGAGAAGGGTAGAGAGCCCTTCCAGCATCTGCTACTTCTCAGTTCCCTTCAGCTCAGAATAGTCAATATGCCAAAGCAGTATATTTTGTGGTGACAATTTCTGATCCCTTTCACTAGCTACCATTTTCTGTTCAGTCATTCACTCACCATCTTTTAAGAGCATTTTCCAAAGAATGATGCTGGGATCTTCTGTATCAAAATTACTTTGGATGAGAGACAGAAATTCAGAATACTGAGCCTAACCCCCAATCAGACAAAATGGAGCATCTGGGGTGGTCCCAGAGTTCACAGGTTTCACAAGTTCCCAAGCAGTTTTCAGATTTTTGGTTTCCTTGTACACAGGGCTCCTTTCATGCACAGTGAGAAATGGTTACAGCTGTGTGGCTGCTTCCTATCCATGGGCTGTGAGTGCCAGAGTTCACGACGATCCTCACTAACCCCTTCACTCACTCATGTTTACCTGAATGGCCCATGTAGGAATTTATGATTTCAACCCCTGGTTGAAAGCCTTCTGGGTTTTGTGATGAGGGAGGAGCAGCTGCCTCTGAAAAATCAGACTTGCTAAGAAATGTTTCTGGACATCTCTTCTGCTTAGTCTACTTCAGTTCAGAAAAAATTCAAGTTAGAAACGTAGCAGCTCTAATAAGGCAGATGACTGCTTTCAGTCTCTCGGAACTTGGGGAAAGTGTATGGCCCTTCTAAGTACACCAGAGAGCTGTCAGTGAGTGGTCCAAGAACTGATTCCCAGAGCCTGCTCCTTGTTTGATGGCTGAACAAAGGCATCAGTACAAAATATCTTTATGTCACCTCTTCTACAGCTGCTGATGAGTCATGGGGGAATTTAAGAGCCAAAACTAGGACAGTTTCCCAAGACTGTTAATTCTGACCCTTGGGAAACAGAAGTCAGGGGGAAAATGTCACAGGAGTAAGGCAGCACTGCTTGAAAATCAACAATAGTCTACTTTAAGTTGTTCTGTTCTGTTCTGTTCCATCGCTCAGTCGTGTCCGACTCTATGCGACCCCGTGGACTGTAGCCTACCAGGCTTCTCCGTCCATGGGATTCTCCAGGCAAGAATACTGGAGTGGGTTACCGTTTCCTTCTCCAGGGAATCTTCCCGACCCAGGGATCGAACCCAGGTCTCCCGCATTGGAGGCAGACGCTTTAACCTCTGAGCCACCAGGGAAGCCCACTTTAAGTTGATGACCCACAAAAAACTGCTACATATGCCACATAGTCAGAGAATAGTTTAATAAACATTCTTACATATAAACTATTATCTCTACCAAAAACATAGTGTTTATTATTTTATTAATAATATTAACCAAAATTTTAAGCAAGATAAAAATTAGCCATAATCTTATTGTCTCAACAAAACGTCTTTTCATGTTATCTTTCTACATAAATGAATTTATACACATATTTTATGATCAAATTACTATATTTTTGTGTCCTGCTATTTTAATAAGATTTTTTTCAATCTCATTAGTATGGGGATCCAAAATTATGAATAAATTGTATATATAAGGACCATTTTCCCAGCTGGTACACCACTACCAAAAAAAAAAAAAAGAGAGAGAGAAAGAGAATAATTGTTGAGGAATATAAATCTTTAACAATAATAGACAAATAACCTAGAAAGAACATAACAGCAGGAAGCTATAAAACAGTTTTTTCCATTCTTGGATCTGGGTCCTGACATTCACAACATGGTTGTTAAAAACTTCCTGTCTTCATTCAAACTGTTTATTAAATACTCTGCAATTTACTTTCACAAACATTCCTTACTAGCTCATCACCCCCAGTTTTCACATACCTCCTATCCATATGTATTCATGAAACATATGTCATACTTGGCAGAGAAAGTTAAGTGACGTCTGCATTGTTGGACTGGTCTTCAGCTGAGCATTCAACACTCTGCAAGGATTGCTGCCTGCCATAGCTATAGACAATTCTCCAGGTTTATGTGACATCACAGAGGGAATAATCTACTAGGCCATCAGCAGTGGTATTTTTATAAATGATGACACCAGTTATCCTGGCCAGGCCAAGCCAGTGAAGTACCATAGTGCTTCAATGATTAATGTGAGAGTGTGTGTCAGAATTCTTATTCACCTGAAGTTGTTCTAAAGCATGTGGGTTTATTACCTGTATTTAAGTTTATGGCTTCTTCAGTTAAGACTTATGTGGTAGCAAATGTCAGGAGCACAAATTATACTTGTTTAGACAAAAAAGGGAACATATAGACTTTTATAATAAACATCTGAGGTATGACTAGTTATAGATTCTTGGATAATGTCTGTGGGAACCAGCATTCTCTGTCTCTTGACTTCTAACCCTTGGGTTCATGCTTAGGCATGTTCTTTCCCTTGCTAGATTGAGATGGACACTAGCAGTTCCACACTTACACTGTAAGTAACCCCAGTGGGACAAGGACTCTTAGAGAAATCTCATCTAGGTTCTGCAATTTACTCTCTTGAAATTTTGTGAATGAATCATTGCGACTGGGTGATGTCAAGTTGTGGATGGAAATGCTTGATTCATGTGGGCACCAGTGGAGCCTTGAGTAGAGTCAGCAGCATCCAAGTCATATAGCCTTAGAGCAAAAATGGGAGATTATCCAAAGATAACTGGGATGATATTACTAAGAATAGGACTATATGGTAGAAACAGACAAAAATAGCTGTCCACTACAAATAAAAATGCTGAAAACTCTATATATATTTTAAGGAACTTCTTTGGTAATCCAGCAGTTAAGACTCCCCACTCTCAAGGCAAGGAGCACGGGTTTGAACTAAGATTCTACATGCTACACACTGTGGCCAAAGAACAAAATGCGAAAAACTTGGTCTCACGTTTGGTCTTATGTGACTAAATTATAAACCAATAGCTTTTAAGAGAACTAAAATCCAAAAATGTAGAAACTTCTATTGAAAACCGTCTTGCAAAGGGGTGAAGCATATAGTATCGGGATATGGTCCATAATATTGTGATAACTTTGTATGGGGACAGATGGTTTCTAGACTTAACATGGAGATCATTTCATAATACATGCAAATGTCAAACCACTATGTAGGGCATCTAAAACTAAAATAATATTGTCTATTATATTTCAATTGAAAAATAGCAAAATCCTTGCAAAAAAAGGAGCAAAAAATAAAACCACCACCAACAAAAAAGAAACCTGTTTTGTTCTAAGAAGGCAGCTGGTCATTAATATGAAATGTAAATGAGTGAATTTCATCATGATAAAAAGTGGCTACGATAGGTAGAATAGTAACCCCACCTGTAAGTTCTTATCCTAAACCCTAGAATCTGTGAATATTATCTTACATAGAAAAAGAGACTTTGCAGATGCATCTAATGTTAAGAACCCTGAAATGGGAAGAGTATCTTGGATTACCCAAGTTGACCTAACATGATCACAGGAGTCCTTAGCAGTGGAAAACCTTGGGATGATGCAATCATCAGAAAGGGACAGAGAAATGCAACATTACTGCTTTGAAGATGAAGATAGAGGAAGGACACCAGGAGCCAAGGAATGTGGGCAGCCTCTGCAAAATGGACAAGGCAAGAAATGGGTTCTTTCCTAAAGCATCCAGAAGGAATGCAGATCCGCTATCACCTTGACTTTAGCCCAGGGAGACCCATGTTGGACTTTTGACTACAGAACTGTCAGAGAGTAAATGCATGTCCTTTAAGTTGCCGCTGTGGCAATTCATTAGAGCAAGCAATAGAAAACTATGGCAGCAGCTCTTTGGCACTTTCTCACATCCTAGGACCCAGTTTTCAAATCATGATCAATTCAGACCACTTGGAATACCTCAGACAGGAACCTCATTTTGGCAGCGACATTTAATGCTCACTGAACACAGATGTGTCACCCTTCATCCTAGCCTGTGCGAGTTAAGGAAGATCAACATAATTTTCTCTAGTCAACGGATTATTAGCTTAAGTAACCTATGTAAAATCCCAGGGTGATATCACAAAATGTCCCTACACGCCTTCCCCCCAACTCTTGTGCCTGTGGAAACCGGAAGGCTCATGTTGAGATGCTGATGCCACGAGACGAAAACACCCTGGATCCCTGAGACTCTGCTGGGGAGGAGCTCCCTGCAGAACCACTGGACTTGCAACAGATTTTGTGTGAGTGAAAAATAAATGTTTACGTTTTAAACTACTGAAGTTTCCAGGTTCATTTCTATAGCCCAACCAAGTCTATCCTTCCAAGTACAGCTGCTTAGAATAAGGCAATCCCAAGAAGCAAAGAGGGTGTACCAGGTGGCTCAGTGGCAAAGAATCCACCTGCCAATGCAGGAGATGTAAGTTTGATCCCCGGGTTGGGAAGATCCCTGGAGCAGGAAATGGCAACCCATTCCAGTATTATACCTGGAAAATCCCATGGACAGAGAAGCCTAGTGTACTACAGTCCATGGGGTCGCAAAGAGTTGGACGAGATTGAACAACACACATGACAACGAAGAGGCCAGAACCCAGCCTATCAAGTTTAACATAGAAAGTAGTCTCTAACTCTCTATTAACCTATTAAATTATATCCTATATGCTTCAATTTCCCTGTACATACAATTGAGAGATATAGCACCTGAGGAAAGATTGACTATTATATAAATGACTGTGCTGTGCTTAGTCGCCCAGTTGTATCCAACTCTTTGTGACTCCATGGCCTGTAGCCTGCCAGGATCCTCTGTTCTTGGAATTCTCCAGGCAAGAATACTGAAATGGATTGCCGTGCCCTCCTCCAGCAGATCTTCCCAACCCAGGGATCGAACTAAGGTCTCTTGCGTTGCAGGCAGATTCTTTACCTTCTGAGCCACCATGGAAGCTGTATAAATGACTACTACTTTTATTTCTGCTGTTTATATAATACAATAGTGAATTTTAATTTAGAAAATAAAAATGCTTCATATTTTATTCCGTTCCGTTCCGTCACTCAGTCGTGTCCGACTCTTTGCGACCCCGTGGACTGTAGCCTACCAGGCTTCTCCGTCCATGGGATTCTCCAGGCAAGAATACTGGAGTGGGTTACCGTTTCCTTCTCCAGGGGATCTTCCCGACCCAGGGATCGAACCCGGATCTCCCGCATTGGAGGCAGACGCTTTAACCTCTGAGCCACCAGGGAAGCCATCATATTTTATTAGGAAATAGTATTTTTTGGTTTTCTTCCATTAACTGGTAACGATAATGTAAATATTATGCCTTCATGTCAAGTTTATATGATGGAAACTTGTAGTTATATGATGAAAATTGCTTTTTTCTATCAATATTTTACATTTAAGACACTTGCCAAGATACAACTTCAGTAAAACAGCATTCTTATAGCCATCTAAAGGTACAAGAGACAAAGAAAAGTAAACTCACAGCCTGTAAAGCTTTCCCAAGAGAAATGGAATGCAAAAAAAAGTAAACCAAAAGCATAATCTGTTTTAAAGAGAGTAAGAGAATATTTTCCATCTAATCATCCAAGGTGATAATAGCAACTTGAGAAGAGCCAGAGATTACCCAATTTCTCTCCTTCATTTGATAGAAGAGAAAATTGAGGATTATAAAAATTAAGTAATTTTTGTCTCTAGCCAATGGGAGAGAGATAATAGGCCATGATTTTGCTCTCCTGTAGAAGAGTCACACATTGAATACCTCAACTTATATACACGTTGACTGTACACATCTCACAGCTTATTCAACTCTCAGACACATGGCTCTTATGGCTCTTTCTCAGGATGGATGATTATTTTGAGGAGGGAAATACTCAAGACATACTAACAGTCTAAGCCCACTCATTTTCCCTGGTCATGTAACTTACCAGCTCCTTAACTTGGAACAAGCCAGTTTCTCTGTTAAAAACTTAGAGGTCTACAGGTTTTTCTGTTTTTGTTTTTTTAACCAAGAACTAAATGAAATAAAGTTTTTATGAAATGTTTTAAAAATCTTAATATTTACAGAAGTATAAAGGAACATTATTCTTAAAACTATAGTGCCAGTCATTCTAGTCTCAACTTTCACTTTCCCAAAACAGAAGAAAAAACTTCAGCTAAATCAGCTCAGAAATAAATTTAACCTCATTTCTTTCTGATACAATGTGGCATATTAAGGTACTTATACCCCTTTCTTACGGTGAACTTAGAACTATAACATCAGGTTCTGATTTCAATTTTTGTAGTAGTAGAAAAATAATGTTTTGAAACACCCTCTGATATAAATTGTAGTCTCAGTAATTTAACTTTATTTTTGTTTCTCCCTTGAATTTCTTTTTGCCATTAAGAGTAAACCCTGAGACTGAGGGTTACTCCTCAGGATAGGGCAAAGTAGCAAGTGTTGTATAGTACAAAGAACAACTGTTTAAGTGTAGCATGCAAACTGAGATTTTTAAGTTCCACAGGGAGATAGTAGTTCTGAAAATCAGGCTTTCATAAGAAAGGAGAATTTTGTCAGACTTTCAAAATCATATTTTTATATATTGAATCATACGAAATCCCCAATATTTAACCAGTTTGACCTACAAAAATGGAAATTTATTATCATTCCACCTACAATGTGAATCTAAAACTCAAGTTTATACTAATGTATATATATGGAATTTAGAAAGATACAAATGATAACCCTGTATACGAGACAGCAAAAGAGACACAGATGTATAGAACAGTCTTTGGGACTCTGAGGGAGAGGGTGAGGGTGGGATGATTTGGGAGAATGGCATTGAAACATGTATGTTGTCATATGTAAAAAAAAAAAAAAGATGTACAATTAAAAAAATTACAAAAAAATAAAAATAAATTGTAATGTTTGTTTCTCCTCAGAATCAAAAGCTAAAAAAATAAATAAATAAAACTCAAGTTTGAGACTTCCCTGACAGTCTAGTGGTTAAGAATCCACTGCCAGCACTATTTACAATAGCCAGCACATGGAAGCAACCTAGATGTTCATTACAGATGAATAGACAGAAAAGATGTGCTACATATGTACAATGGAATATTATTTAGCCACAAAAAGGAATGGCTTTGAGTCAGTTATAGTGAGGTGGACGAACCTAGAGCCTGTTATATAGAATGAAGCAAGAGCCAGAGTCTGCCCTTTGAAAGAGCCCACCCTTACTGGCCAGAAGTAAGAGCACTTGCCAGGCATCACACATACATGCCATCAAGGAAACACACAAGTTACTTTGTGTCCTGACCTGGGGTAAGGGGGGAAGCACAAAAGAGCTAAGACCAGATAAGGTCTAGGGTTGGTATAAGGAGATGGCATAAAGATCTAGAGAAGACGGGCTATGTCAGAGACTAAGGCCTCCAGTGTCCAGTTACAAAGCAACATCTAAGAAGCTGGTGAAACCAGACATAGCTCAACAGATACCCATCAGCAAAAAACACAGGCAAACCACAGCAGGACTACACAAGTGTGAGGCATCTTTCTGTCAATCCCTGGTGGTATAGTGCTTGAACTTCTTAAAGACAACCATGGCAAATTATACGAGAAGGTGGGTGAAAAGACCCCAGAGCTGAGTAACTGAAATCCTGTTGGGATAGAAAGAGACTGTTTTAAACTGCAAAGACATAGTCACCTTGAGTGAGCAAGTTCCAGTTCACCTTTTCCCCCTACGACCAAGGAAAATAAGAAACCAATAGAAAGAAGAAATCAATTAAATTTTGAGGTATGCCACACTAATTGAGATAAACATGTTTTTTGATGTGGATTGCATTTAGGAAACAATTTTTTTTCTATTTTTAACCTTTGCAACTTTAAATTTGCTACCTAATTTGCAGCCTTTGTGCCCTTAGTGTATAATGGTCCCAATTTCAACAGCTATAAAAGCTGTAAAGTTAAACAATTTGCCTATTGTCACTGGTTAGTTAAGGAAAGAACTTGAAGCAACACTTGTATTTTCTGACACCTGGTCTCTTTTTAATAAAGAGAAGGTTTTTGTTTTCGTGGCAAAATGCTAAGACAATGATGTACTGAAATTTACTGAACTAATTGGTAAATGGCTTTTTAAGAAGTTTTCTAGTCAAGATAGAGAAATAGAAAAGTTCAGAGCCTGATAGAATAGTTAATATATACTTTTTCACTTCTTTTCACTTCTTAGGGAAGATCTGAATCTCAATTCAACTGTTTTTTTTTTTTTTGCCTCTCCTACAAAAAAGCATTACTATCAGAATCAAAATTTCAGTGTTTTCAAAATGTGTTCGTTTTAATTAGGCACAGTTTCCTCATTTCCTCTGTGTCTGCCAAGTCAAGAGCCTGTGTGAAAGAGACTTATGTCAAATTTACAACAAGTCAGAGGGAGTGCCCGTAAGATGAAAATAATCAGAATGTGTTACAAGGAAAAGTCGATCTTCCTAAGTCTCCAAAGCTTCAAAGTCATCTCAGATCTGCATCTTCTGCCTGAGGTTAGAGGCTGGAGAAACCCTCCCGCCTTGTTTGTACATCTGCAAAATGATATATGCCTTTATGGCTTTCCAGGTGATGTATGATGCAATCCTCTATCTGCCTTCAAACTGGATTACTGTATACCCACTCCCTCAAAGCCTTTGAACATGCTCACTAACAGAAAATGCAGAGGCTCAGCAGGCAAGAACGGGTGGCACCTCTTTCTTCAGGCTTCCTAAATAATCACAAAACATTCATGTTTGAATGGAACCAATGCTCTGTCTTTCTCGGATCTGTTGGTTAATGTATCCATCTTTATTAGAGAGCGATTGATGTAGAATGAGGCAATAGAAAAGGAAACTTCCAGCTGCGCTTCTGAATGGTTGGGTGTGTGATTGGGAAATCCAGACAATAATAAACTCCCAGGGTTGAACTAGTAATTGTTTGGAACCGAATAACTATACAGTTTCAATAGTTGTACGTAGCACAACTCCTCCAACCATTCCCATTGTTTTCCTATTGCATTACACACGGGGATTTCTTTTCCCAGGCAGGACATTCAAGAAAGTGGGTATCTAGTAGTAAACAGTGGACCACTGACTGTCCTGATCACAGTATTTCACATGACCCCATACACAGGCTAATAGCAGTGTTCTGCCAAAGTTTAACCCATAGGGAATAGACCTTTGAGATTGTTTAAAAGTGGCTGGCTGTGAGAGAGAAGCCTATTTCCTTTCCTGGAGCTTAATTTAGCTGGAAAATGAAGATAGGCGGAATGTGAGCTTCCTGTAACTTCATGCGTTGTATAATTTTATTAGACAGAAACAAACTTGCCATCAATGACTTATGTTAGTCAACTGAAATATTTATTTTTATGTAAAATGTGACTTTCAAGCTGTATATGGCACATCATCCAATAAGAACACAGAATAGCTCCCGACAATTTCCCTTCAGAGTCAGTTCTGTCACCGGATTGAGGAGCAGAGGCCACTTTCTTAAATTTCACAAGGCATACCCTGAGTCATACAGCACTGCTAGGAGTCCCAACATTTGTAGAGCAGTGCTGCAGGCCGTGGAACAGTGCCAGCTCTGCAGATGAGACACCAGGTGACACCGTGTCTCAGTCCCCAGGGAGTTCACACGCCAGAGGAGGGGTCAGAGATTTAGAAGGACAAACACGAACAGTAACCGACATGTGCTGGTGGCTGTTGAAAACCTGTCGCTACCGTACAAATTTGGGAAGTGCTCACAATTCTGGACCTGTTATCACTTGTTTATGATCCAAATGAACCCTAAATCCATGCCATCTTCTATAAACTGACCAGGGGGAACTAAAGCAGAACATGATGTATTCCTCTCAGCACTGTAAACTGATGTGCTCCAAAATTTATATGTATTTATTAATAGAGATATATAGAGACTCTTTTCTTCCAGATCCACAAAGGGGATGATAACATACAGTAAAATGGAGAAAGACAGGAAATTAATACCAGTTACCTATTTTTGCCTTATTTTAAGCCCTCTTTGGGGACTTCCCTGGTGACTCAGAGGGTAAAGAATCCGCCTGCAATGCAAGAGACCTGGGTTCCATCCTTGGGTTGGGAAGATCCCCTGGAGGAGGGCATGGCAACCCACTCCAGTGTTCTTGCCTGGAGAATCCCCATGGACAGAGAAGCCTGGCCGGGCTACAGTCCATGGGGTTGCAAAGAGTCGGACACAACTGAGCGACGAAGTACAGCACAGCTATTTATTTTAAGACCTATACCCATTTAGTTACCCTCTACCTCAACCTCTCAACAAAAATGTTTTTGTGAGGAAACAGTATCCAGCAGGAAATGTCACTGACCTGAGATAGTCTTCAGGCTGTTCTTCCAGGAGCCTCCTTTTGAAGTGTAAATCGCGCATCCTCCTTACTAGCATAAAACAATGGTTTATAAACTGTTTTCCTGTTATCTCCAGTGCAGATAAGCTCCTGGGTTTAGGGGGAAAAAAATAAGTGGTATTTTACTTTTTTCTTTTTATTGAAGTACAGTTGATTTACAATGTTAATTTCTGCTATACAGCAAAGTGATTCAGTTATACATATGTATACATTCTTCTTAAAATTCTTTCCATTATGGTTTATTATAGGATATTTAATATAGTTCCCTGAGGTATACAGTAGGACCTCATTGTTTCCTTTTCTCTTGTAAGTGTGGTTTAAAGGTAATACCAAAAAGATTTTGAAACATAAGCATCCCAGGAAGCTAAGGGCTTCTTCATTTATAGACGTCACTGGAGAAAACTAGCTCTTAGGTCATGAAAGTCTTCTTGAAAGGCATGTGGGCAGTCAGTCTCTTATCTTAAATGTTTCTCCTGTTGTCTTCAGCTCTCAGTGAGCTCCACATGCTTTCAGTGGGACTTCCTAAGGTTTGCTACATGGTTCCATGTAACCAGATCTACCTCCAACTGTAGAAGAACCACAGTCAGCTCCAGGTTGCCCTTCCTGACACTGTTACTTAGGCCAAGGTAGTGTTTTAAATTTAACACTGCAGCCATGCTCTGCTTGTAGCCCTGATCAATATCAGGTTTCATCCTCACAAGTTAAATGGCCCAAATGTTCTCTCACACTATAATAACAGCTCGCTGTGGCTGTTTAGCAGCAGATGGGGTGTTCTGTTTTGTTCATGAACTTTTTAGAGACCACATGATGCAAGGATAAGATCAATGTTTTTAGAGTCAAACAGGTATAAATTTGAATCCCAGTTTAGTAAATTTTCTTCCAAGACCTGGGGTAATTCTGCAAAAACAGATATAATGATGCTGATGGTACTGATCATGAAAATGAAAGCCAAAGAAGCTAAAATAGGACACACAGTGAGTAAATAGCCCAGAGAGAATGCAAATGCAGATGCCACTTTACTGTATTTCCTTCAAAACTGAATCTTTACCTCATTGGGGCATGAATGCTCCACTTGTTTGGATTAATATCTGTTATAAACCTGCATTTACCTCTTTACTGTTGGCCTCCTTAGTGACTAAGTCGTTCTACATCTTGAGGCCTCTTTGACCACAAAAGGGAAAGAAAACATCGTGAGGGCACTGGAAAAGAGATTTTCTGGTTCACGTCTACCTAGACTGCTGCTTTCTGTTAGTGATGTGAGTGATAGCAGATTTTTTAAACCCAGCTGTAGTTACTGTGGTTAAATCTGATGTGGAGATTAAGCCTTTTTTGGAAAACTTTAAAGCACATGACTTTAGAATCCCTGGAGAAAAAGAGGAAGGACTCTTGGAAGAATTTTCTTCTAGACAACTCTGTAGATCTTAGGAGCTGTTAACAAGGATAGTAGGCCTTTTAGATTGAGATCTACTGTCAACTTCCTGAGACAAAACCAGACGAACTGCCTAAAGACTTGACAGAATTACAGGAGACTTAATGTGGTTCACCATAATAGCACATGTTCTGGAGGGAAAAATGAAGTTTAGAGGCTTGGTAAGACCATCGTTGATTGCTTGACTTACCCCAGGTGGAAGAAAATGGAAAAGCCATTAAGAATGGGTTGAGGGTACACATGCAAAAATCTGAGTTTATTTTGACCTCTATTTGATGGTGTGTTTGTATGAATGTGGATTCAGGGATAAGAGTTTAAAATAATTGGAGGAGGGGGTAGAATGATTATATCTTGATAAATGTTCCCAAACCAAAATAACTGCTTCTTGGAAATTGTAGCAGATATAATGAGTAGCAGGGAAGATTGATCTGGTGATAATGAATGTCATGGAGGAAACGAGTTTCACATGTTTTGGATCTGGAGAGCTGATTGGTTCAGGATGTTTATAACTGGAGAAACTCACATCTCACTTAATAAATCTTGCCTTAGAGAGCCAGAGATAGAAATTTCCTCTACACTCTCTCTCTCTTGACTAGTGCTGTGTTTAATTGCTCAGTCGTGTCCGACTCTTTGTGACCCCATGGACAGTAGCCCACCAGGCTCCTCTGTCCACGGGGATTCTCCAGGCAAGAATAGTGGAGTGGGTTGCAAGGCTTTCCTCCAGGGGATCTTCCCAACCTAGGGATCAAACCCTAGTTTCCTGCATTACAGGAAGATTCTTTACCATCTGAGCCACCAGGGAAGCCCAGCTCTATAATTTATGTAAAATTTGAGGGCCAAATGTATTTCAGAAAGGAGAATTTTTCAAATGTGAAAGATAATTCAAACAGGATTTGGATAATAATCCATACTCAAACATATTATTTACATTGAATGGGATGTATAAATACTAAAAATAGCTTCCTATCAGTCCAAAATCACTGCAGATGCTGATTGTAGCCATGAAATTAAAAGACGTGTACTCCTTGGAAGGAAAGTTATGACCAACCTAGATAGTATATTAAAAAGCAGAGACATTACTTTGCCAACAAAGGTCCATCTAGTCAAGGCAATGGTTTTTCCCGTGGTCACGTATGGATGTGAGAGTTGGACTGTGAAGAAAGCTGATCGCCGAAAAACTGATGCTTTTGAACTGTGGTGTTGGAGAAGACTCTTGAGAGTCCCTTGGACTGCAAGGAGATCCAACCAGTCCATTCTAAAGGAGATCAATCCTGGATGTTCATTGGAAGGACTGATGCTAAAGCTGAAACTCCAATACTTTGGCCACCTCATGCGACGAGTTGACTCACTGGAAAAGACTCTGATGCTGGGAAAGGTTGGCAGCAGGAGGAGAAGGGGACGACAGAGAATGAGATGGCTGGATGGCATCACCGACTCGATGGACATGAGTTTGAGTAACTCCGGGAGTTGGTGATGGACATGGAGGCCTGGCGTGCTGTGGTTCATGGGGTCGCGGAGAGTCGGACACGACTGAGCGACTGAACTGAACTGAATTCAGATCAGGTCAGATCAGATTTTGCCACCAGATAAACTATGAAAACTTTCATTTTCCAGAGATTCTAGGATTTTGGAAATAGAGCTATAGGATTATGAAACTATACAAATGAAAACTTCTACTTGAGCCCGCTGCTAAACAGAAACATCAAGTGATTTACAGGAAGAGGGTGAACGTTGATTTGAGGAATGTGCTTAGGAACAGTAGGTAGACAGTAATAATGATATAGTCACCATTTCTTGCAGTTATTATGTGCCAGGCATTATTATAAGACTTTAGCATGAATTAAGTCATGTAAGTCTCTTATAATTTGATGAGATACTATGTTGACATATTGATAGAGCTAGTTACAGATGAAGAAACCGAAGCACAGAAAGTTTTGCCCTGCGGAGCACACAGAACAATTGATCAGAGGGACCCTAATCTTAACACAGAATATTCCCTTCTTTCAAAATCCATACTTCAATTTTGTTCTACACAAAGACAGTTCTTATATGTCATATATATTCCTCTTATCAATAGGAAAAAAAAGGGTGTATTTTTTATGTAAAGGTACTATAATATTTCTCAAGATGCTTCCCTTCATCATGAAATATCTTTTACATTCTGGCATTTGTAATTCTTTATCTTGAAACTGAGCCAATTAACAGACTATGACACAAACAAGTTTAGTGTAAATAATAAAAAAGAATTAAGCATTTACATTTTTCCTTGAAAGTGGAGACTGGTCTCTGGCCACTGTTTTATCCACAAGGCTGCACTTAGAGGTCTCTGTATAACAGCTACTTTGTTACATGAATAAATGAGTTCAAATCTCCCAAAACAAGTGAGTCCCAGTCAAATACTAATTTATATTATTCCATTTATTTGCATTTTTCTCTTTGTTGATGTTAATTTATTAGAATTTGAGATCAAAAATTTATGTTGGTTTTTATATCCTGGAGTAGGAAATGGATGGGAGGTTAACCACTTTGCATTTGGTCGAATGTATTATTTTAGCTGGACTCCACTGACTCCTGGCCACGCTGATATGCATATGTATTTACAGTGTAAATACATGGAATGTGTGACACATCCTGATAGCATCAGGCTCACCAGCAGCCCTTGGGAAATGATGTTGCCTAACCAGTTTCACCACTCCAAACACTGGATTGCTACAGGCAGGTGCTTCCACCTGATTCCCAGGCCTCTCTGACAGTATCTGAAGAGCTCTTTGACTCAGATCTTTGTCAAGATGAAAGGATTGGGAATGCCAGAAACCATTTTATAAGCCATAGTATCCATAGTTCTCTAATTTAACTTGAGCAGACTGCAGTTTCTCATATTAACTTCCTATCCTATTCATGAAGAAATTTGTGGATGAAAAATCCCCTCCCTCATCCTGTCCATATTTTGCACCATTTCCATTCTGCTTTGCACAGTCCTACTTTCAGACTTAAACGCTAGAATCACTCCCTTTTTTCAGGGCTTCCACACTCACACAGAGAATTCTCTGTCTGTCTACCTGCAATTGTTCAAATTTCTCTCTCAAAGCAAAAAGCATTTTCATTGAGGTTGACAACAGATTCTACTTTGCTATTGTATACAACAGTTCTGGCACTTTAGAGAGTTCCATTATTCCAAATCATCCTCTGCAAAATTGCCCAGTGACTGCTCATTCTTATAGCTTTGCCCTCTGCTACACTGCAATGCTAAGACTCCCTCTCTCCCCTCCTCTCTGGTCCTCTGTACTTCTATCAGTTCTGTTCAGCAGGGGTTGGATGGGCTATTTTGACAGAATGTAGCTTTCAAGGGGGGTAAGTTCAGACGAAGGACTCCCCACTGAAAAGTAGTCATTTACCCTATTTTTTCCCATGTCACATTATCTACTTCTTCTCTGGACATTCTTGGACCACAAAGATATATGCATACACGTGCAGAGATACACACTGGTACTCCTATATCACCCCTGCAGAGAGTGATAGTTCAAGGATTTAAGTTGTCCTATCATGCAAAGTGTTGACTCACTGGAAAAGACTCTGATGCTGGGAGGGATTGGTGGCAGGAGGAGAAGGGGACGACAGAGAATGAGATGGCTGGATGGCATCACTGACTCTGTGGACATGAGTTTGAGTGAACTCCAGGAGTTGGTGATGGACAGGGAGGCCTGGCGTGCTGTGATTCATGGGGTCGCAAAGAGTCGGACATGACTGAGTGACTGAACTGAACTGAATGATTGGCTTTACAAGCATTTATTAAGCCAGCCATTAACACAGCATCGATTTTAAGAATTTATTTTTTGATTTTTAAAATTAAAATTCCTGCTTTTCTTACTTTCTCCATATGGGAGATTCATATCCATATACAAGTATGTAACTTTGTGGTTATTATCAACAGAATTGATAAATTCTAGGAAGCTTGAAAAAGCTGAAGGTGTGTTAACTGTGCTATTTCTGTTCACCTTTTTGGCTGTTTTTCTATTAACAAAGGATTGACAAGTAGTTTGGGGGGGATATTAATTAATTGCTGCTGCTGCTAAGTCATTTCAGTCGTGTCCAACTCTGTGTGACCCCATAGACGGCAGCCCACCAGGCTCCCCTGTCCCTGGGATTCTCCAGGCAAGAACACTGGAGTGGGTCGCCATTTCCTTCTCCGATGTGTGAAAGCGAAGTCACTCAGTCATGTCTGACTCATAGCAATCCCATGGACTACAGCCTACCAGGCTCCTCCATCCATGGGAGTTTCTAGGCAAGAGTACTGGAGTGGCTTGCCATTGCCTTCTCCAATTAATTAATTGAGGAGATACTAAATAAGCCATTCGCTCCCATCTGTCAAAGTAGATTGAGTCATAATCACCATCGCTGCCTCCAGTTTGATGCAATAAGATCTGGCACTTACTACACATGCTACTGAGACATACAGTAGAATGGACTGTTATACCAGGTCTAAGAATCCTGTATGTGAGAGCTGAACCACGAAGGCTGAGCGCCAAAGAATTGGTGTTTTCAAATCATGGTGCTGGAGGAGACTCTTGAGAGTCCCTTGGGCAGCAAGGAGATCAAACCAATCCGTCCTAAAGAAAATTAACCCTGAATATTCATTGGAAGGACTGAAGCTGAAGCTCCAATACTTTGGCCACTTGATGCAAAGAGCCAACTCATTGGAAAAGACCTTGATGCTGGGAAAGATTAAAGGCAGGAGGAGAAGGGGATAACAAAGGACAAGATGGTTGGAAGGCATCACTGACTCAATAGTCATGAGTTTGAGCAAGCTCTGGGAGAGAGTGAAGGACAGGGAAGCCTGGCGTGTTGCAGTGCCTGGGATTTCAAACAGTCAGACACGACTTAGTGACTAAACAAGAAGAAGCAGCTTAAATGCTGGCTTGTAAACTAGCAACACATTAAGTCCCAAAATAGTTTAGAATATATGCCCAGAATTCCAAAGTCCCTAATACAATCATAGATTTCTAAAGTCAGGACAATTTTTCATTGATTATATACATTGACATTTTTGTCTTATAAATGAAGAGGCTGAAAAACAGAGATGCTGATTTGTTCAAGATTTTAGAAAATTACTTCAGTGGCCCCCATGTAGTGTAGGCCCTGAAACCCTTCCCCTTCTCTTTGCATCTTTTTGGTAGCTGCCCTCTTTTTCTATACCGAATCATGTAATTTACTTGTTGGCTCTTATTCATTATTAATGTATCCAAGAGTATATTTTAGAATGTACAAATATGCTTTTTACCTCATGATGTACATGTTAATAGCAGACATTTTAGAAATGTTGACATTCCCAAGATTAAAAATCACTGTGTATTTTAAAGTACATAGCACTAAAAATATTTCTTCTTACTTACTTAGATTTTAAAGTCTCTCCAAATGATAAACAAATGCCAAAGCCAAATTTGAACCTAAACTAATTCTGCCTGAGTTCTTTAACCAAAAAATATTTAATTTCCCTAATAACAAAAAGTCACTGTTAATAACTTCTTTATATTTTTCAAAACCAATACACTGCATCCAAAACAGCCAGTTTATAATTCTGATAAAATTTTAACACTGGTGTGGATATTACTAGTTGTTTCCTATAAATTTTATTTTTATGATTTGCTATATCTTAAGCTGCGGTTCATATGGTAGAGAATCTGCCTGCAATGCAGGAGACTTGTATTCGATCCCTGGGTAGGAAGAGCCCCTGGAGAAAGAAAGAGCTACCCACGCCAGTATTCTTGTCTGGAGAATTCCATGGACAGAGGAGCCTGCTGGGCTACAGTCCATGGGGTTGCAAAGAAATGGACACAACTGAGCGACCAACACATTTCACTAAGCTGTCTTCCAGACAGTAATTATTTAATTCATTGACACTCTTACTAGGGAAATAACTGCAATATGAAACTCATGATAATTGAGAAAGGTCTTTATTTCCTCATCATTCATTCATTCATTTGCTTATCTACCTAACTTCCTTTCTCTTCTGTCAGAAAATCACTGTCATAATTGTGTTGCTTTAAATGCATTACAATGTTAGAAGCTTAAGCATCAGTTGAATAGCCCATTCATTGGTTCAGAGATGAGCTTGTAATCTAATATGAGCCAGTAAGGGATATTTGCTGAGGCTTATGGGAAAGAAAAGCCTTCTATTTTTCTGTGTTATTATAGGTAGACACTCTCTTTGACATTAGATGGAAAAAATGGGGGGTATCCCTGGAAGACAGTAGTAATCATCTGACTACCAGGCTTGGGAAGAAACTGACATAAAGAAAGGGCAGAGAGGCCAAAGGGCCTCCAGTTGCAGAGGAGGCCTCCTACAGTTCTGCTTCATTGACCATGCCAAAGGCTTTGACTGTGTGGATCACAACAAACTGTGGAAAATTCTGAAAGAGATGGGAATACCAGACCACCTGACCTGCCTCTTGAGAAACTTTATGCAGGTCAGGAAGCAACAGTTAGAACTGGACATGGAAAAACAGACTGGTTCCAAATAGGAAAAGGAGTACGTCAAGGTTGTATATTGTCACCCTGCTTATTTAATTTCTATGCAGAGTACATCATGAGGAATGCTGGGCTGGAAGAAGCATAAGCTGGAATCAAGATTGCTGAGAGAAATATCAATAACCTCAGATATGCAGATGACACCACCCTTATGGCAGAAAGTGAAGAGGAACTCAAAAACTTCTTGATGAAAGTGAAAGAGGAGAGTGAAAAAGTTGGCTTGAAGCTCAACATTCAGAAAACGAAGATCATGGCTTCTGGTCCCATCACTTCATGGGAAATCAGCGGGGAAACAGTGGAAACAGTGTCAGACTTTATTTTTTGGGGTTCCAAAATCACTGCGGATGCTGATTGCAGCCATGAAATTAAAAGACGCTTACTCCTTGGAAGGAAAGTTATGACCAACCTAGATAGCGTATTAAAAAGCAGAGACATTACTTTGCCAACCAAGGTCCGTCTAGTCAAGGCTATGGTTTTACCAGTGGTCAGGTATGGATGTGAGAGTTGGACTGTAAAGAAGGCTGATCGCCGAAGAATTGATGCTTTTGAACTGCGGTGCTGGAGAAGACTCTTGAGAGTCCCTTGGACTAGAAGGAGATCCAACCAGTTCATCCTAAAGGAGATCAGTCCTGGGTGTTCATTGGAAGGACTGATGCTAAAGCTGAAATTCCAATACTCTGGCCACCTCATGCGAAGAGTTGACTCACTGGAAAAGAGTCTGATGCTGGGAGGGATTGGGGGCAGGAGGAGAAGGGGACGACAGAGAATGAGACGGCTGGATGGCATCACCAACTCGATGGACATGAGTTTGAGTGAACTCCGGGAGTTGGTGATGGACAGGGAGGCCTGGCATGGTGCGATTCATGGGGTCGCAAAGAGTCGGACACGACTGAGCGACTGAAATGAACTGAAGTTCAAATCTTGCCTGAAACCAGTCCTATCTCAATATATTCTTCTTATTTACTTAAGGCAGTTAGAATTAGGCTTTCAGGGTTTTTTGCAACAAAAGCAGTATTGAATGGCATACTACTGTTGGCATTTGTGTGGCAGTTTTATTCACTATGGCAGACATTATTGGTCACCTACACAAAAGTTACTATTTTTCTTTAAAAGAGTCCCAATTTATTTGTATTTTAGGTAGATAATGTGTTTCAAGGGTCTTCCCCATCCATCCTAGAATCTCAATGCTTATTAGTCTTAACCATTTCTATATCCTTATCAAGGACTGCTTTAGGAATGTGATATGATCAGATCTGTTATGGGCATCATGGGAGCTTACCTAATGCTTAAAAAGATAAGACTTTCTTTGTCTTCCAACTCTTAGACAATGCCCTGTGAGGAACAGCCACCTTGCATATAAGGGAGAAACCAGAGAATTCAGGAGAAGCCAACGTGGCTTCCTTGAGCCACAGAATGAGCTAACCTTGGAATTCCCCAGATTTAACCTTACATGCAGTAGTAAACTCCCCATTGTCTAAGTTGTTGAGAGTCACAGGTCTGTTATTTGGAGCTGAAATCACTGTGACTGATATATTCACAGGCAATATTGATTCTTTGAGGCTAATCTCAAGTAAAAATCACCGTACATGATGACTGATTAAATCCAACCTGACTCTTTAAAAAATGGATACTTTTACAATTTTAGGCATACTTTCTCATTTGAAGGTTCAACTTAAAGACTTGAAGTGATCAGTTCATATATAATACAGATTAAATAATTTCTATATCTCAAACCAGAGATAAAATGAGAACTTGGCCTGCTGAACAAAAATGTATCACTAAGTTTTTGTTTATCCAGGTGGTTAGAGCCCAGAGACACTGGGAGGGTCATCTTGGAAGGTTGCCAGAACAAATGCCCATAAGTATTAATGGCAATCCTGCTGCCAATTCCTAGGATTCCTACCATCTTAACATTTTTCATATCAGGAATTAAGAACAGATGAAAATAAAAAAAGAGATACCTGGCTTATTGTTTTATTCTTGTAAATCCAGGAATATCACTTAAGCAATTGAGAAGTACTCAGAAAATGCCCCCATGGATATGTTGTGATCCCAGATAAGGAGGGTGTGCTAAAGGGACAAGGCTTGTGTGGACTTACATGAATACCTGACGGCAGAGGTTGGGAGGGGTGATGAAGCTGAAAAGTGGCCCACATATTTCTGGTCCTATATAAAGATTCCGCTCAGAGGGTAAAGCATCTGCCCGCAACACAGTAGACCAGGGTTCAATCCCTGGGTCGGGAAGATCCCCTGGGAGGAGTAGGAAATGGAAACCCACTCCAGTATTCTTGCTTGGAGAATTTCATAGAGAAGCCTGGCGGGCTACAGCCACAAAGAGTTGGACATGACTGAGTGACTAACACACATATAAGGATTCTAGTGGCATCGGTCATAATTATAGACACCAAACATAAACATTTCCTCTGCTCTGCTGTGATTGCTAAACAAATGCTTAGTAAAATGACATAAAGAGCTCTGTAAATGTTCATTTATTCCCCACTTCCTTTTTCACTCCCCTCTTTTCTTCCTTTTCCAAATATGGAGGAGGGGGCTACGGAAAAAAGAAAAAAGTGAATCATAATTATGGAAGTTCTTTGACATCTCTAAAAATTATAAATATTATTTTTTTCAAAATTTATGCATAATACATCCAAAATATATACAAAACTTCCCAGGATCAGAATGGAAGCATTTTGCTAAGCGTTTCACTAGTCTCTTAGAAAATTTTTTGTGCTTCTCTAAAGTGCCTTGGGTTTAAGTCCAACCTGAAAATAACTCCTTTACCATTAGCTTTGATAATGTTTCCAAGGCATATAATTTACACGACAGCATAGGTAACTAATGGGAAAACATCTATGAATTTGCATCAAATATCAGAAGATTTCCTAAATAAAGAATGGTTTGTTTGAGTTCCCTCTTGGGGAATTTCTCCATCACTTTTGAATTATCTTTGGTAGTTTCAAGATGAAATTACATCTTGAAATTTAAAAAAAATAAAATCAAGCTGATAAAACTGCAGTGACATTCCACTGGGAGAAGGAATAGAAAGAATCGTGCTCCCTGGGCTGTCCTCAGGAACAGGGTATTTTTATGCTGCCAATTTAGTTCTGCAGAGACACCCCTGGTCCCCACCCACCCGAGTCAGTTAATGTTAACTGTTATCAACTCACTATTGTCTTACTACTGTGAAATTTAAACTAACACCAATTGCATAAAATAAAAGTGAAAGAAAGAGTTTATGAAAGTAAAGGTAGATATGATTACTTGTATAGGAGGTAAGACTAATAAGCAGTATTTGTTTCTGTGAGCTATTCCTCTCAACTGTACAAGGGCCTCCCTCCTTTGACATTTTCTTATCCATTTCAACTCTGCTATTGCTTCTCATGCACTCAAATCACATTCAGGTTTCCTTTCCAAAAAGATACTCTTTACTTGGTCTTAATTGAATCCCAAAGATTCCAGCTCAGATGTGCCTCTATAAAGCCCATTTGTTTCATCTGATAAGCAGTCCCCACCAGCTTCTTAGGTCCTTTTGGCCACAAAGGACTAAAACTGAGGAACAAGTCGTAGAGCTTGGAAAAGTCCTTGATAAAATAGTATCCCATAGCGATTCCACAAATAATTTTTGATTAAGAATAGTAAGGCCATGGAGGTGAAGGATGTTGCAGGAGTGTGTTGCCTAACCTCATGGAGACAATTAGACAATTAAGTGTCATTTAGAGGTTTGAATCAACAGGACTTTGTGACAGGGTGGATAGAAGAGCATGGGAGTCAAGGAGAAATATAAGGTAACTCTCAGATTTCTGACTTTAGCAGGCAGATGCATAGTGATGCCATTTTACTCAGCTAGAAAATACTGGAAGGAAATCAATTTTGGATGTTAGTGAGTTCAAGTTGGGATATATTTTATCTAAGATGTTTATGAGATGTTTCAAGGGAGGAGTCTAGGTGCCAGAGCTCAGGTTTGACTTAACATTGTAAATTTGGGCATCATTCCCACAAATAGTTTACAGCCATGGCCACAAGGAGTAAATGAAATCATCCACAGACAGAAGACAGTTTAAGGCCAGGAATGTAAGGATCTCCCTGTAATAATTGTGCTGAGGAGCCGCCCACAGAATGAGACTAAGGATTATTCAGAAAGTTTGGAAGGAAACCGAGCATCATATTATAGAAGTCAAGTGAAAGGTGTTTGAAGAGGGGCTGTCGACAGTGGCAAAAGTTCAGAGGTCATTCAAGATGAACACTGAATCATGTCCACTGAATCTGGTGACATTAGTAACCTCCGTGAAGCCAAGTTGAGGAATGTCACTAAATGGAAAAAGTTAGAACGCAATGGGTTAACAGGAGGAAGGTGTGTGGAAAGGGAAGAGAGTCGAGACAAGCCTTCAGAGAGACACATCTGTGAAGGGTCACGCAGTGGAAGCACAACACTGAAGAGGCTTCAAAGAGTGAGGAGATTTTATTTCCTTTTCAAGTTAATAGCAACTGAGTATATTTAAATTCTGCTTGCTCGGAGCCAGTAAAAAGGTTAACATTTACAAGGAGGCGGCACCAACAATGGAATAAGATTCCATAGGATGCAGGAGAGCCTGGAATCCAGACCTCTATCCCTTGGGAAACCCTGAGTTTCCCTCAGTTGAGACCAAGCAGCTTCTGGGCCCCGTTATGGATAGATTTTTCTCATTACTCACCAGCTATCCCCCTGGGGTGGAGGAGGAGGATATTTGATCAGAAACTGAGACGGATCAGATACCAAGGATGGGAGATTCTTGCTAAAGTAACTTCGCAGGATTCTTGCTGCAACCAGCCTCTTGAGGAAAAGGGTCAAGGATCAGGCTAGTCAAGAACATGACTTACAGAAGTCTGACTAAAATTTGGGCAAGGAGAGAGTCTTAGTCACTGTAGTATTTTTTTTTTCTTGAAATTTCTAACATCTTATGCATGGATTCCTTAACTCCAGCCAAGAAGCACTGAGTCTAGACCTAGCACTGTAATCTAGGGGGCTGGGAAAATTCAGTGGTGTTTTCACAGTCATCCCAGGGCTAATCAGTCAAAAGGAGGGGCGAGGTGAGAGGGAACAAATAAGGCTGCGTGTTGTGAAACAAATGCTCAAGTCAGTCAAAATTTTGCATCGGAAAATGATGGGACCCGAGGGTTCTGTTGTCACAGACATTTAAAGACAGTGTCAAGTCAGCAAAACTAAAATGATTTCTACCCCTTCTCCACAAATCCTATTCCCCTACAAAGTTTAAACAAAGTCCTGGTCAACAAAAATGATGACTCCTTTATCCCATCTTTCTCCAGAATTCATTTTCATGATCAAAAAATAATCCTGCCAATACTATTATTACTATAGTGTCATTTTATTTCTCAATACCATACAACACTAGAAACTGTATTATCTTTTGAAAATTAACACAAAGTAAATTCAGTGCAATTGTGCAGTAGTTTGAGCATTCTTTGGCATTCCCTTTCTTTGGAATTGGAATGAAGACTGACCTTTTCCAGTCCTGTGGCCATTGCTGAGTTTTCCAAATTTGCTGGCATATTGAGTGCAGCACTTTCACAGCATCATCTTTCAGGATTTGAAAGAGCTCAATTGGAATTCCATCACCTCCACTAGCTTTGTTCATCGTGATGCTCTCTAAGGCCCACTTAACTTCACATTCCAAGATGTCTGGTTCCAGGTGAGTGATCACGCCATCATGATTATCTTCGTCGTGAAGATCTTTTTTGTACAGTTCTTCTGTGTATTCTTGCCACCTCTTCTTAATATCTTCTGCTTCTGTTAGGTCCATACCATTTCTGTCCTTTATCGAGCCCATCTTTGCATGAAATGTTCCCTTGATATCTCTGATTTTCTTGAAAAGATCTCTTGTTTTTCCTATTCTGTTGTTTTCCTCTATTTCTTTGCATTGATCGCTGAGGAAGGCTTTCTTATCTCTCCTTGCTATTCTTTGGAACTCTGCATTCAGATGCTTATATCTTTCCTTTCCTCCTTTGCTTTTCGCTTCTCTTCTTTTCACAGCTATTTGTAAGGCCTCCTCAGACAGCCATTTCGCTTTTTTGCATTTCTTTTCCATGGTGATGGTCTTGGTCCTTGTCTCCTGTACAATGTCACGAACCTCCATCCAGAGTTCATCAGGCACTCTATCTATCAGATCTAGTCCCTTAAATCTATTCCTCACTTCCACTGTATAATCATAAGGGATTTGATTTAGGTCATATCTGAATGGTCTAGTGGTTTTCCCTACTTTCTTCAATTTAAGTCTGAATTTGGCAATAAGGAGTTCATGATCTGAGCCACAGTCAGCTCCTGGTCTTGTTTTTGCTACCTGTATAGAGCTTCTCCATCGTTGGCTGCAAAGAATATAATCAATCTGATTTCGGTGTTGACCATCTGGGGATGTCCATGTGTAGAGTCTTCTCTTGTGTTGTTGGAAGAGGGTGTTTGCTATGACCAGTGTGTTCTCTTGGCAAAACTCTATTAGCCTTTGCCCTGCTTCATTTCGTGCTCCAAGGCCAAATTGGTACTCCTCATTTCATAAAAACTTTGGCTCAGGTAACCTCTGTGTACCCAGGAAGAGAAGTAGAAATTCTCACTGCTGGTCACCCTAGTGCAAGACATGGTCCAAATGATGGACTATCATCTTTACTTGTATTCCTCTGAATAGTCCATGAGGTCGCAAGAGTCGGACATGACTGAGTGACTTTCACTTTCTTTATTCCTCTGAGTGACTTTGCATCCATATGGATTCCACTTCAGATAAGCATAGAAACTATCCTTCATCTATTGTTTCTTGTTCTTCCTTTCTCCCGATCTCCTGGATCTTCCTCTCCCTTGAATTTTCTGTTTTCCCACCAGGGTCCATTTCTATCTTTCAGCCTCTGGCCAGGCTGTCAGTCATTGCATTCAACCGTTATCCTCTTCCAAGGAGCCAGATCTATGGGAAGGGACTTCCAGTCTGCTTACAGGAAGAGGTAAGAGAGGTTCCCCAAAACCTTTCTTCTGCTTACATTGATTTCCTCTTGGCACAACTCGGGTGCACTGTTATGCAGACAGTGCTCCGGTACTTTGTCAAAGCACCTCTCTACAGAATAATCTGCTGTAATCTGAGACCCTTAAGTGGGTGGGAAGGAACCGTGCCCTGAAAAGGAGTGATGGGGTAAATTAACATATGCTGTCCTCCCCTTACCCAAGTAAAACCTCTGCCCTACTGGTGTGGGTAGGAGATGGCACACAACACTATAGTCTGCCCACCGAGTTTTCCCCTCCACCATGTCCCAGCTATATGCGTTTTTGTGGCACCATCTTCAAGACTTCTTCACTTGCTTTCCCATACAGACAACCCTCCTCCCAAGCTAGTGTCACACGTCTTTCTCTGACAATGTTCTTATCAGTTTTCTTGGACAATCAGCTGACTCCAGCAAGCTCCACGAAGAAAACCCTGGATTCAGATCTGCAGAGGGGATTCCCTTGTCCCCTATCTGGCCATGATGGCTGTTAAATTCCTATGGAAGCTGGGGAGTGACCAAGCTTCCACCCCAAGGCATGATCTCTCTCTTCCCTTCCTCTGGCTCATTTCCTCTCCTTCTCAGTCCTCATGAGAAGGAAGAGAGAGACTCCTCCCCAGGTCAGCCTGTGAGGAAATGGATTCATCCCTTGCCCCTGGGAAATAGAAGTAAAAACAAACTCCCAAACACTCAGCATTTTCTCTGGTATTCTGGAAATAATTTAGCCATGTTAGAACAGGCAAGAGGAGATTTAAGACAGAGTAGAAGCAAGGCTGTAAGGACCGTGGATGAATTCAGTCAGCTGGTCACATTTACAGGCAGAGCCCTTCTGGGTAACCAGGGAGAGGCACAAAAAGTGCCTTGTCAAAGCACCTGAAGTGGGTGGGAAGGAACCTTGCCCTGAAAAGGAGTGACGGGGTAAGTTAATATATGCTGTCCTCCCCTCACCCCAGTAAAACCTCTGCCCTACTGGCATGTGTAGGAGATGGCACACGACACTATAGTGTGCCCACCCAGACTATAACAGACTATAGTCTGTTGCTGCTGCTGCTGCTAAGTCACTTCAGTCGTGTCCGACTCTGTGTGACCTCATAGATGGAAGCCCACCAGGCTCCCCTGTCCCTGGGATTCTCCAGGCAAGAACACTGGAGTGGATTGCCATTTCCTTCTCTCTGTAGCAGATGCCATATCTCCTCCAGCTGTGTGCATTGCAGCCTTGTCGAGCAGAGGCTTGCCTACGGGATTCCTGACCTGCCCCTTAGGATTTTGCCAAAAACTTGGTTCACCATGTTCACTGTAGGTCAGCAGAAATTCAAGTGCAAATACCTGGCTGATCATCAGAATCACCCCCAAGGACGTCACAGAAAAATAAATTTCCAGATGTCCTCCTTGATTCGCTTGAGCAGAATGTCAGCAGTGAGGACCTAGATTCTCCATATTGGTATGGCTTGTCAGGTGCCAACTTGGCAAACCATTTTCACAGCTTCGAGAATCTAAGTCAATAAATCTGGAAACGATCTACTCTAACTTTCCCACTTTTCTATTTAAAAAAAAACAAATACATGCAGAGATGTTAAGTGCAATGTTCACAACAGGTTATTATCTTTTAAAAATGCAGTAGTGAAAAACTTTATTTGAAAAAAAATTGGGGGATCAGCTTAATGATATACCAATTGAAACCTCTTGACTGGCCATGGCCGTGAAAATGTTGTATCATTTACGCACTTAACTTTCATTCACTTATTCACCTAACAATGAGTATCGACTACATGTCAAGACTGCTTTAGGAGCAGAAGATATGGTAGGGAAGCTATTCTGCCCTCTTAGAGCTTTTATTCTAGCGGAGGAGAGAGACTACTGACAGAATAAAATATAAAGTAGTCAGATGTAACAAGTTAGGAAAACCAAGTAAGGAACAGGGATTTGGTATGTTCAGCAATGGGGGTTGTATTGAAATTTCAGGCAGGATGGCCAAGGAAGGCTTCATTGTGTGAATGTAACCTTGGACAGGAAAGACCTGAAGGAAGTAAGGGAACTAGCCATGTATAAATCAGAGTTATAATTATCAGGCAGAAGAAAGAGAATGCAAAGGCCCTGGAGTGGGAAAACATTGGGTCTGGTAGGAATGGCGAAGAGGTTGGTAGGAATTTAGCAGGGTGAATGAGGAAAGGGGGAATAGGAATTGTGTCTATAACACACGAGGGGGAGCAGATCAAAGGTCAGTGTAAGCACTTGGGGTTTTAGTCTACATGAAATAAAAAAAAATTAGTGGAGGGTTTTGGACAAGAGAGTGTCAATACCCAACCTATGTTTTAATGTAACCTCTCTGGGCAGAATTGAAACCAAATTGAAAAGGCAGTAGCAGAAGTAGTGTGGCCAGATATGAAGTTCTAGCAATACTTCAACTACATGTGCTGTGCATTAAGCATTTCCATAAAGGCTAAGCAGGGGTACATCACAGTACATTTATGCTTTGGCGTATACATAGGAAGGAGGCTGGGAATCTGCAGTTCCCTAAGTCTGCTTGGCTCCCATGACTCACGGTGAGAGCATCATACCAGCACAGGAGTGATGCTGTTGCTTTTCATCCTACCTGGTACCCAAACACTAAACAAGTCCTCAAAGCATCCACATCAGCCAGAGCCCGCACGCTGGCTACGGGTCTGGCACAGGCACAACATCTGCTTGAGGCCCAATGAACTTGAAGTAACAAGTGCCTCCTGTACAGTCTCTAGCACTTCTTGCTTTGCCTAAGTGTTTTCCTTTTCAACGAGTCTTCTATAGCTTTCTGAAGCATTTTTCCATGTCATCAGGGCTGCAGCCTTTCCACCAAGGTTTCAACTAAATATATTGTCCTTCCAAAGCACTGATTAAAACATACTTAAGCTCTTAGGTATGGAACTGTTGGGATATTGCTGGGTGAAAATGTATATTTGCTCCAGTCTACAATCGCACCTCAAATTTTTCCTCTGAAACATACAATCCTTTTATAGGACAGGTCATCGTTATGATATGGGGAGTTTTGTGATACATATCAAAACCTCCTAGCAAATAACAGACTATATTTTATATATTTTAGCTGACCAATATTATTTGCCAGCTAAAATCTGTTCTTATGATGCTGCTTGGTTTGTTTTTTTTCCTCCAAATTGACAAATGCAAACTTCAAATGTATTCTGTGCTCAAATAAAAACATTGGAGCAGGAGGATACACAAGTCTGCAGGAAGTAAGACAAACCTGATTTTCAAGAGGTAAAACATTTGTATTATAAGAATGCAAAATACAAGTGAATGATTTCATTGCAGAGAACGATCATTCTCAAACATTCATTGTAAAAGGATAGAAAATTAGGAAGGGTTTTGTTGTCATTTTGGATCTTATCCAAGTAGCAAAAGGGATATATTTACAAGGATGTGCCAAATTTCAAATTTAACTTTGGCAACATATGAAACTGAACTCCGTTGCGGTTACTGGGAAATACATACAGCTTTCAAGACCAGCATGAAGGTGAGTCAGACTGACAGGCATTTGTACAGAGGAGGAAGCTGACATAGTCTTTTAGGCCAAACGGTAATCCTGGGTGGCTCTGAGGGAGTGAGGTATGTAATCACCTCACTGGTGGGAGTCTTTCTAATTGAGAAAATACTTGGCAGCCTCAGTCATCAGCTTGAAAGCCGGAGAGAAAATAAATGTCCTCAAATGAGTACCCAATGGAGGTGCTTGTTTAAGCTAAGTCTTGTATGTCCTAACTCAGTGTTGCCTCTCCTACCCAACTGTGGAACTGTGAATGGAGCCAACACGTGTCTGATTTAGTCTCTATATGCAGGGTCCCAGTTGTTGAACTAATTTCTGAATGAATAAATAAGAGGGTCATGAAAGATGCTTAAGGGCTAACTTAAGACCTTCCCCTAGTGAGGAACAGGGTGCTTCCCATTGCTAGAGGTATTGGAATCAGATGCTCGATCAGTGGTTCTCAGCATTTCTCTGTTCAGTGAACACTTTAGGGTGGTGACATCAGTCAGTTCAGTTCAGTTGCTCAGTTGTGTCCGACTCTTTGCGACCCCATGAATCACAGCACGCCAGGTGACATCAGTGAAAGGATCAAAATGCGAACACTCCTTTTGAGAAAAAAATGTTTACAAGATTTTTTAAAATGTCTTTCCAGCCATTCACTGGCCACCCTTCACACCACATTTCTTTCCTCTGATCAGTTATAAATTGTACGCAGCCCTCCTCCAGTCTGTTCATCAAAGCCTTCCACCTGACAGACAGTTCTAGAACAACAGGCAGCTGCACTCATGGCAAAATGAAAATCTCATTCGTTGATTACAGTTGGCAGCTGACCCAGAAAGAGGGATACCAATGTATGCAATTTAGTCAGAAAATCATCATTTAGGGATGTTGCAGAAATAATTCCTGTACGGGTGAGGTCTGGGCACCTCCAAAATGTACATTCCAACTGTCAAGTCTCTAAGCTAACTCAAACTATAATTACCTCTGTTGTTGTCTATTTTGTCATTTTTGACATAACTCTCATGTGACACTTGGCTAAGAGCATGAAGTTTTCGAGGGTCTTGAGGATGGGAAGCTGACTGGTGGCTCAGTGGTAAAGAATCTGCCTGCCAATGCAGGAGACACAGGTTCCATCCCTGACTGGGGACGATCCCACATGCCACAGAGAAACTAAACCCAGGTACCACAACTACTGAGACTGTTCCCTAGAGCCCAGGAGCTGCAACTACTGAGCCCACATGCCCTAGAGCCTGTGCTCCAGAAGGGAAGCCAGCACCATTAATGAGAAGCCGGTGCGCTGCAGCTCGAGAGCAGGCCCCCTACACCACAAGTAGAGAAAAGTTGTGCAGCAGCGAAGACCCTGCATAGCCAGAAGTAAATAAATAAATAAAGCGTAAAAAGAATGGGGAGCTGGAAATGACCTAAAGTATTTTGTCATTCAAAGGTGACTTAGAAACTTGAACATAGCCTGGGCCAGCTGGAAGCAGAAGGCTCCTGTTGTCTGCCCTCTAAATCTTCACAGTTTTCACCACCCTTTCTCCTCCCTCCTCTCTGCCATGATCTTAAACCCACAGCCTCACTTCTACTTCCCACCTTCTTAAGGCAGAAATATGGGAAATCCTGAAAAATGATGTATGCTTGTAAAAACCTCTACAATAGTAGCAATTGCGATGACATCATACCCTGACAGTTGCTAATCAGGTTTGCTCCCTCTGACACAGAAAAGAATCTGTCTTGCCTCTGGGGATGAGGTTAAACTGAGATCATCTGGTCAGTAAACAGAATCCCCCATGCCTCAGGCAGACAAGGCCTTGGCAAGACTGCCTGAGCTTGTAGCAAAGGCCACGGAAGACCACAGGTGTTTGAGATTTGGGGACAGGTTGAGCTGTCAAGACCTTACAGGGACACACATCTCTTCCTGTTACAGATGAGGGAGCCTAGAGTGGAGAAGGGCAGTGTACACCAGATCATGGGAAGACTAGTGGTAGAGTCTGAAAAACTCACTGGGGTGGCCTTGGGCTATTTCCAATACAAATAGGATGTGAGTTCTGGAGTTCCTCACTTTGCTGAAAAGTTTAAAGCACTTTTGTTATTCATCATGTGTTTAGAAACGGAACAAAAATATTTTTGTTATATGTGTAAAGAAGTCATTTAATAGTAAAAATATACTTGCATGAAAAATCTCTTCTTTGTCTCCCTATCAGCATTCTCATTTAATACATGAAAACATTACAGTAGGAATCAAAGGCCTCCTGCCATCTCTCTTTATTTCAGCTTCATTTTCCTTCTCTGCTCCTTTTCCAGTTGTCTTCTCCCTGTGTTATGGATGGAATTGTGTCCCCCACCAAATCCATATGCAGAAGCTATAATCCCCAATGTAACAGTACTTAGAGATGGCGCCTTTGGGAGGTAATCATTAATAGACAAGGTCATGAGGGCAGGACCCTCAGAATGAGGTTAGTTCACTTGTAAGAAGAAATATCAGAGAACTTGTGATCTCTTTCTATACCATGTGCAGACACAGCAAGAAAGCAGCTGTCCACAGAGCAGGCAGAGTGCCCTCAACAGAACCTAATCTCACTGGCACCCTAATCCTAGACTTCTAAACTCTAATCTGTGACAAAATTCATTGAACAAATATTCCTTAAGACATGCAGCCTATGGTATTGTGCTGCAGAAGCCTGAGCTACTGAGACACCCTGGCTCTTCTCTTTGTCTATCTTCTCTACTACACTCTTCCAGGAAGGCAGAGAGCGAGGAAATGACCTAGTGACTGAGAGCCTATGCAAGGCCACACTGCTGCATTTTTGCCCCTTTATCATTAGAATTCAGTGAAGAAAGTGTCCTACCTATATTGCAATATGTTACAGCTCAGTTCAGTCACTCAGTTGTGTCCAATTCTTTGCGACCACATGAATCACAGCACGCCAGGCCTCCCTGTCCATCACCAACTCCCGGAGTTCACTCAAACTCATGTCCATCGAGTCGGTGATGCCATCCAGCCATCTCATTCTCTGTCATCCCCTTCTCCTCCTGCCCTCAATCCTTTCCAGCATCAGTCTTTTCCAGTGAGTCAACTCGTCGCATAAGGTGGCCAAAGTATGGGAGTTTCAGCTTTAGCATCAGTCCTTCCAGTGAACATCCAGGATTGATCTCCTTTAGAATGGACTGGTTGGATCTCCTTGCAGTCCAAGGGACTCTCAAGAGTCTTCTCCAACACCACAGTTCAAAAGCATCAATTCTTCGGTGATCAGCTTTCTTCACAGTCCAACTCTCACATCCATACATGACCACGGGAAAAACCATAGCCTTAACTAGACGGACCTTTGTTGGCAAAGTCATGTCTCTGCTTTTTAATATACTATCTAGGTTGGTCATAACTTTCCTTCCAAGGAGTAAGCGTCTTTTAATTTCCTGGCTGCAATCAGCATCCGCAGTGACTTTGGAGCCCAAAAAAATAAAGTCTGACACTGTTTCCACTGTTTCCCCATCTATTTCCCATGAAGTGATGGGACCAGATGCCATGATCTTGGTTTTCTGAATGTTGAGCTTCAAGCCAACCTTTTCACTCTCCTCTTTCACTTTCCTCAAGAGGCTTTTGAGTTCCTCTTCACTTTCAAACACATTTTAAAAAAAGATAGTTTTGACCAGTCTGCCTTTGGGAATGGCACTAAACTCCTTTCTTTATTGTGCAATCGGTAGAAAATAACTTCTCTTGAAAAGAGAGGAAAACCTTGGAATAGACTGAAGGAGAGGTCAAGAGAAAGAAGATGACAGGCACAGACAAGGAGAGATGCTTCTGATGCCCCCTCTCCGCCCCTGAGCCTCATGATGCCCAGCCCTCTCCATCCTGCCTGCCATTCCTTCCGTCACACCTTCCCACAGCTTCTTGCTGCCACTTCCCATCTATTCTTTCATCTTCTGTTGAAACTCACTTCAATCCCTAAGAACCCATTCTCCCAAGCCAAGACTTCCATGCCTCCACCTTCTGGAGTGGCTTCCCTGGCCCTGGTGGCTCAGATGGTAATGAACCTGCCTGCAATGCAGAAGACCCAGGTTCAATCTCTGGATCAGAAGATCCCCTGGAGAAGAGAATGGCTACCCACTCCAGTGTTCTTGCCTGGAGAATTCCATGGACAGTGGAGCCTGGCAGGCTCATGGGGTCACAAGGAGTCAGACACAACTGAGCAACTAACAGTTACACCTTCTGGAGTAACAGAAAAATGATCCATGTGCTAATGGTTGAAGACCAGCAAGACTCCCTACTAAATAGCAATTATACATCTTAACTAGAGCCGTCTACAGGAAACACATCCACCTGCGTTTCAAAGAGCACTCAGCCAGGAGCAAACTCCAGCTCAGAGCTATACAGGAGAAACATAATGAGAGCCACAAATGCAAGCTGCTTATGATACTTTCAATTTTCTAGTAGCCGCATTTTTAAAAAAGTAAAAACAAAGGAGCAAAATTTATTTTAAAAATATATTTTAGTGCAACATATACAAAATCATTTTAATACAGTTTTTAAAATTTAAATGAGACATTTCACGTTATTTTCAAATTGTCTTCCAAATCATGTATGTATTTTATACCTATGGCACATCTCCATTCACACCAGCCACATTCAGCTGCCTAATAACAACACGGGGCAAGAGGGTACTGTATTGGGGGAGCACAGCTGCAGTCAGAGAAAAGGTGAGGCCTGGCAAATCAGCAAATGAGAAAGGCCCCCCACCCCAACCCCATGATCACCCTCTTAGGGCCTGAAAGCACAGACCTATTGAAGAGGGAATGCATTAAATGCTCCTTTGAGATGAGACTTTTTTCATTGCTTTTTAAGAAAGGTGCTCAGACTACCATCTCCTTAAACATTACTGTTAGAATTTCAAGTGTACAGGAGACAAATTTTTCCGTGGATTCTTGAAGCGTAGTACAGTGCTAGTAATAATTTCTATAAGGGGAGAACAGCCTGATCTCTAACTTTTGTAAAGCCAAAGCATCATGTCCACTGTGCAAAGTGGTGTTCAAAGCTTACACTCTATGATCTTGAAAAATGATGACTGCAAATTAGTTTTGTTTGCTGAGAGATGGATGATTCCCTGCCTGCATGGACTGTCACAATAAAGCTGCCCGATTTTAGAATGTGTGTGGGGACACAATAGCAGCAGGCTTTTGTATCCTGGACTTCACCTTATGTTTCTTTGAGGTGCAGCTGTGCAGTATGTTTTCACTGGGGTTTGAGTAATGGCTGGACCTTCAGTTATAGCAATTAACTGTCAACACAATGTGCCAGGTTCATTCATATGCTATTGGTTCAATTAATCCAACAAAGACACCCAAGTCCTTGACATGCCTCACTTCTTATAGTTGAAGTCTGCCTTTTATACAACTTAGAGGTCATTTTAACGGTAAATTTCTGGATAAGAGTGGTTGGGGTCGGGGAGAATTCTGCTAAAATCTAGTGGAATGAGATATCATTTTAATAGCTAAAACTTCTGATGGTCTCATGATATTTACTTTCAAGGATTTCCTGCTGCCAGCCACTAATCTTTTATCTCTCTGTTGGAATCTCTTGCTCTCCTTTCTTCAGATCAGTCGCTCAGCCGTGTCCGACTCTTTGCGACCCCATGAATCACAGCACGCCAGGCCTCCCCGTCCATCACCAACTCCTGGAGTTCACTCAAACTCACCTCCATCGAGTCGGTGATGCCAGCCAGCCATCTCATTCTCTGTCGTCCCCTTCTCCTCCTGCCCCCAATCCCTCCCAGCATCAGAGTCTTTTCCAGTGAGTCAACTCTTCGCATGAGGTGGCCAAAGTACTGGAGCTTCAGCTTCAGCATCAGTCCTTCCAATGAACACTCAGGACTGATCTCCTTTAGAATGGACTGGTTGGACCTCCTTGCAGTACAAGGGACTCTCAAGAGTCTTCTCCAATACCACATTTCAAAAAGCATCAATTCTTCGGTGATCAGCTCTCTTCACAGTCCAACTCTCACATCCATACATGACACCTTCCTTACTCAGAGGTCTTTATCCTTATCTAAGGGGTTAGATGTTAGAAACTAAAGATAAGTTTTAAATTCAGGAGGTATGTGATTTTATTAAGACATACTGAAAAGTCTTCAGACCTAAAGAAATTGATCTGTATACTATGCTATAGAGTTTCCCTCATCACCTCAGATTACATCCTTGCCAACTCTAAAGTTGACTTGGGTTAAGAAACTTGTATTTTCTCATTATTATTTTCCCCAAAAGGGGCAATGGCAACTTTTTTCCCAGTCAAACTATAATTTATATTGAAGTATATCAAATCCCTTATGATTATACAGTAGAAGTGAGAAATAGATTTAAGGGACTAGATCTGATTGATAGAGTGCCTGATGAACTCTGGATGGAGGTTCGTGACATTGTACAGGAGACAGGGACCAAGACCATCCCCATGGAAAAGAAATGCAGAAGAGCGAAACGGCTGTCTGAGGAGGCCTTACAAATAGCTGTGAAAAGAAGAGAGGCGAAAAGCAAAGGAGAAAAGGAAAGATATAAGCATCTGAATGCAGAGTTCCAAAGAATAGCAAGGAGAGATAAGAAAGCCTTCCTCAGTGATCAATGCAAAGAAATAGAGGAAAACAACAGAATAGGAAAAACAAGAGACCTCTTCAAGAAAATTAGAGATTCCAAGGGAACATTTCATGCAAAGATGGGCTCCATAAAGGACAGAAATGGTATGGACCTAACAGAAGCAGAAGATATTAAGAAGAGGTGGCAGGAATACACAGAACTGTACAAAAAATATCTTCACGAGCAAGATAGTCACAATAACGTGATCACTGACCTAGAGCCAGACATCTTGGAATGTGAAGTCAAGTGGGCCTTAGAAAGCATCACTACTAACAAAGCTAGTGGAGGTGATAGAATTCCAGTTGAGCTATTTCAAGTCTTGAAAGATGATGCTGTGAAAGTGCTGCACTCAATATGCCAGCAGATTTGGAAAACTCAGCGCTGGCCACAGGACTGGAAGAGGTCAGTCTTCATTCCAATCCCAAAGAAAGGCAATGCCAAAGAATGCTCAAACTACCGCACAATTGCACTCATCTCACACGCTAGTAAAGTCATGCTCAAAATTCTCCAAGCCAGGCTTCAGCAGTATGTAAACCATGAACTCCCCGATGTTCAAGCAGGTTTTAGAAAAGGCAGAGGAACCAGAGATCAAATTGCCAACATCCGCTGGATCATGGAGAAAGCAAGAGAGTTCCAGAAAAACATCTATTTCTGCTTCATTGACTATGCCAAAGCCTTTGACTGTGTCGATCACAATAAACTGTGGAACATTCTGAAAGAGATGGGAATCCCAGACCACCTGACCTGCCTCTTGAGAAACCTGTATGCAGGTCAGGAAGCAACAGTTAGAACTGGACATGGAACAACAGACTGGTTCCAAATAGGAAAAGGTGTACGTCAAGGTTGTATATTGTCACCTTGCTTATTTAACTTATATGCAGAGTACATCATGAGGAACGCTGGGCTGGAAGAAGCACAAGCTGGAATCAAGATTGCTGGGAGAAATATCAATAACCTCAGATATGCAGATGACACTACCCTTATGGCAGAAAGTGAAGAGGAACTCAAAAGCCGATGAAAGTGAAAGAGGAGAGTGAAAAGTTTGGCTTGAAGCTCAACATTCAGAAAACAAAGATCATGGCATCTGGTCCCATCACTTCATGGGAAATAGATGGAAAAACAGTGGAAACAGTGTCAGACTTTATTTTTTTGGGCTCCAAAATCACTGCAGATGCTGATTGCAGCCATGAAATTAAAAGACGCTTGCTCCTTGGAAGGAAAGTTATGACCAACCTTGATAGTATATTAAAAAGCAGAGACATTACTTTGCCAACCAAGGTCCGTCTAGTCAAGACAATGGTTTTTCCCGTGGTCATGTATGGATGTGAGAGTTGGACTGTGAAGAAGGCTGATCGCCGAAGAATCGATGCTTTTGAACTGTGGTGTTGGAGAAGACTCCTGAGAGTCCCTTATACTGCAAGGAGATCCAACCAGTCCATTCTAAAGGAGATCAATCCTGGGTGTTCATTGGAAGGACTGATGCTGAAGCTGAAACTGCAATACTTTGGCCACCTCATGCAACGAGTTGACTCACTGGAAAAGACTCTGAGCTGGGAAAGGTTGGGGGCGGGAGGAGAAGGGGACGACGGAGAATGAGATGGCTGGATGGCATCACCGACTCTGTGGACATGAGTTTGAGTGAACTCCGGGAGTTGGTGATGGACAGGGAGGCCTGGCGTGCTCTAATTCATGGGGTCGCGGAGAGTCGGACACGACTGAGCGACTGAACTGAACTGATATTTCTACCAGATTGTGAAAAATTCTTAAGGAAAAAGCTATTGCTGTTTATTGTGTTTTTAAGGACAGCTCATTCCCATGGTTAATTGAAAGTTAAATGCATATAAAAAAGAGTTGGCAAAAACTGATTCTCCTCCCTCTCCAGAGGCTTCTAAGATTTTTTTCACGAGCACCCAGTCTTTCCCCAGACTCGATTCAGATTCCTTTCTCAGTATATCTGACCAGATGATGCAACATCTGTGTTCTCTTTTAAGAGCATGAGAAACGAGCTTTTTCATCTTCCCTCTCTTTGAGTTCTGGGAAATCTAATTAAAACTGCTCAGGTTTTCCTTTTCTTGTTTGCCTTAGAAGACAGCTCACTGGAAGAGTCCTGTGGCGGTCTCCCGCCTGTGGAAGAAGGTGACCGAAAAATCAGCCTGATTATGGAGTTGTCAATTCAGGTTTCCCTTCAGAATGAGAAAATCACTCAGCTGGAAGAAGTTTTAGAGGAAAAGGAAAGGAAGATTGAGCAGTTGGAAACTGAGCGGGAGGCCCACTGTTCCCCAGAGGTCAAGGACTCTCCAGAATGTTTACAAGAAACCCCAATTTTCTCTAATAATAATGTCTCTTCTGTGGTCCATGTTGAGGATTTGTAAAGATACCCAGTAAAAAAAAAAAACAATAAAAGCTTTTTAAGTGTCATCAAGGTAAAGTCCAGAGCCCAAGCAATCTCCTCATTGGTAAACTCAAACCCAAGTTCATGGGTCTGACTATCCTATAAGGTTCATATTGGAAGGAAAGAAAACAAAGGGAGGTCTTCAGATGCAAACACTGAACCCTTTAGACATTTGTCATATAATCCACACGGCTGTAGAATACTGTTTATAGACATTCCTGATAACAGAGGGAGAGGGAAAAACATAAAACTAGACAGATGGTCAAAGAACTTAGCATCATCCTCTTACCAGAGGTTTGTCACACTGCAAGGGAGTGTGCATCTCGACTGAACAGAAAGCTATCGTGGAGGCTGTTTCCAGCTGGGGAATGTTGGGGTACTGAAAGCATAATCATTGTCAGCAGAGTAAATAGCCATGACTTCTGTCCTTTTGTAACCTCTAGAATATATTTCTCTATGGCATGTATTTCATTAGCATTTAGCAAGGGTAGAAATGAAGTAAAACCAAAGCAATCAAAAGAATGGATGAATCAGAGCTGCAGTCCTTTGGGAAAAGTGTCCTGGGACAACATCTCCCTGGGAAAATGGGTTACACTCGCTTTTCCCTTACAAGCAACACTAAGACCAAAGCAAAATATCAATGGGCTGTGGACAGCATAAAAATAATTTAAAAATAGAGTATAAGCAAATGAAAGCTACCCTGTAATTAATGGAATAGAAGATGTCATATATATTCCTCTCCCACACATTCCCTTCAGATGAACCATTTCCCACCCAAAGAGAGCAGCTAAGTACTAACTTTAAGACCTCGGTGCTTAATTCTTACTCTTTTGGTACAGCATGACTCAGGCACACAGCTATAGCTCTTCCATGAGTCTGACTGTTGCTACCTCTCAACTTAATTCGATCAGTTCAACAAATATTCATCAAAACTCTTCAGGTACAATAATTAGATACTAGCAATATTGCAGCAAACATAAAAATCACAACTTCACAAATCATTCAGGAGTTCACACAGTAAGAGTCTCCTTAAAACAAAGTTTTAAACTTTTAAAAACCTGACTGTTTTTAAAGGAAGTATTGGGTTTTGGACTCATAATAGCTTTGCAACTTTGACTGTAGAGGTTCACTACAAAATAAAACCACTGGTTCTGCCAGTAGGTTCTCTGGTCATATATAGCAAGAATCTTCCCATATTTGTTTTATAACCTCAGATTTTCAGCTGAAACGTCAGCAATACACACAGTTGTAGTCCATTATCAGAAATGAAACCGACTTAAAGTTTCATGATCATAAGTACACAACTATCCCAGAGGGTGACTCGAAAAGCACTTTTCCACATCTCCAAGAGAAGTTTTTCCATGCAGTTTACCTAAGTCCTTCATTTCAGAAATCGCTTCTCTCTGGTACCTCCTTCTTACTTCTTCAAACTTTTTGATCCCCATTGTCTTTTCTGTTTCTCTGCTACCAAAGAGCATTCCCTGTTCCAGTCCTGAAGTTCTGCCAGTTGCATCTAACACCATAGTAAGACTGAACATTGCCATGTTTTTCCTGTGTATCACCGTGAGAAAGCTTTAAATTTTTCAGTTAGTTGAATGGACTATCTCCAAGAGAAACTATCCTCTCTGCAACTTTGATGTGTTATTTTGATAATCAAGTCTCTAGATTGTCTTAATCTCATGGAATCCTGAGGCTAAGATGACAAATGTGGAGGTGGGGGGAACTATCACATCCCCAAACGAAGCGTGTTCGTGTTCGCTTCTAGATCAGTTTCCCTTTGTCAATGTCATGGCTAGCCCTCAGCATGAAAATAGCCTGACAGCGGAGATAAAGTAACAGGGAGAGCTGGAGCTGCTGTTAATAATTAATGGAGCCTGAAATCTCTACATATCTAAGGACCAGTCACTGAAGAAGAAATCGTCAAGAGTCTTATTACCCTCTGCAAACCCGACTTTACAAGAAACTCATCTTGACTCAGGTCTAGGTTATCCCCAAATCAGAAGTGCAGAAGAGATTTGCTCCAAAGGTAAAGAGACTAATCTTTGTTAATGACACCTTGGTAATAAGAATTCTTTAAATATCCAAGTTTTATGAGGAGGGAGAAAGATGAGAAGAGGTGTTACTGGTCTCTGGCCTCTGAGACACTTATAAGTACAAAATTTCACAGTCCCTACTGAACATTTATGACACTGTATACCCCTCAAAGTTCATTTCCATTTTCTGCCATTCCTCCAGATAATTGGGTCGTAAACTTCAGGTTGTGCCAAATAGCTGATTCAGACAAACTAAAAATCAGATAATAGCCCACCCTGTAAGCCAAAGTCTCATTTTCTTAGAAGCCAGTTGGATTGTTGAAATAGTCTGCTGACTTATAAAATATCTGGTGTAAATATCACAAGGCAGTTAGTATGCTCATGACTTGTTCTTAAAGAAAATTTAGGAAACCATTCAGGTATCTGGTTCAAACTAATTGGAAATCTAAAAAAGTAAACTAATTAACAAGTAACTAAAGCCATTCTTCACAGTCTAAAAACATTTGTAGAAATATAGGTAGAGTTTTAATTCTACTTTTTCACCAGTCATTAACTATTCTCAGAGAGGAAGTTAAGTTGAACGTGTGGTATGACTCATCAACTTAAATAAATGCTGTATTCTTTTCAACGATTTAATTTCATTATTATGTGCTTGGCAAGATGAAATCATAGTAACAGACTTATTAAAGACTAGCAGGAAAGCAAGTTATCAGAGAAACCAACCCAGAAATGTGAAAGAGATGCCCTAGGATTTAATGACATTCATTAAAAAGCAAAGCCACTATAGTATTTTTGACAAAAACATTTCTGGGAAAGAATGAATTCAGTCAAGTTTCAGTTATCTCTTATGCTCTCTGCTTACCCCCAAACCCTATCATTTCCTTCTACATTACTCTGAAGTAAAGAATTTTTGCTTTAATAAGTAGAGAAGTCCTGATGAATGTTGCAGGCCTAAGTCAAAATAATATTTATCTGGCAATTATCAAGTATAGGGACTGCAGAGACAAAACTATTTCCAACAGGCATAAGAAAACAAACATATTTAAAGGACTTGGAAAATAAAATGCTTGAGATTCAAAAGTTTCACTCTCATAGTTTGAAAAACTAGACAAAAAAAGAAAAAGTAAACTGTAAAGAATCAGTGATTACTATAATTTCTCCCCTGCTATTACAACAAAATCTTGTTAGGATTTCCCATACACAAGAAAATGTTTTCGTTCATAGAGGAAAGTCAAGTTCAAGTAGGAAATAACCTTTTTAAAATAAAAGTACTAGTACACTGGGACAAAGTTCATGGCAAAAGATAGGGTCGGCCATGAGATTTCCCATACCTAATGAAACTAGGACTTTTACAGTAAAACAAAACTAAAAACAGCTTTAATTTCCAGGTTCCCAGAGAAATTCAGCATCTAAGTTAGATGCTTGGTACATTCCCAATAACATTAACCCGTGGCAAGATGACATTTAGTTCACTGTCTAACCATTTCCATCCCAAATGTTTAAATTTGCTCTTCATTTAACAAAGAACAACCCTAGTGCTCAAATCCAGTAATACCCAATCCCTTGTTTTCAGATGGAAAATATCACAGAATGTATTGTCCAATAATCCTTTAATCCATTTTCTTGAAAACCAGAAATAAGCTTAAATAAGTTTACTGTCTGATGTCACCTTTTCAAAGAATGATATAATCACAGGCAAAGGATGACAGTTGAATGAGAAAGAAAGAGCTAGATTTCCACCAGCTCTTTGTCATATGGGGTTCAAACAATAATAACAGTAAGTTCTAGTTAAAAGAGAAAAGCTGATAATATAATCCTTGGCCCTGTAATAAAAAGGTGTGCCTTATTGCCCAGCTCCTATTTGAATGAAGTTGGTATGGTGATGGTGAAAGAAACAATAAACAGCTAGAGTGGATGCCATGCTAACTTGCTGCTGCTGCTGCTGCTAAGTCACTTCAGTCGTGCCCGACTCTGTGTGACCCCATAGACGGAAGCCCACCAGGCTCCCCCGTCCCTGGGATTCTCCAGGCAAGAACACTGGAGTGGGTTGCCATTTCCTTCTCCAATGTGTGAAAGTGAAAAGTGAAAGTGAAGTCACTCAGTCGTGTCCAACCCTTAGCGACCCCACGGACTGCAGCCCACCAGGCTCCTCCATCCATGGGATTTTCTAGGCAAGAGTACTGGAGTGGGGTGCCATTGCCTTCTCCAGTTATGCATATAGGAGCATAACTAATATTTACATATCAAGTTATGATTATTTAAACATTTTCAAATAGATTATTTTATTTAATTTTCATGAGGTAGGTTTTAGTTAGGCAATTAATCCCAAATTTATAAGTAGGAAATGCCAGAACCAGGGCCTGTGGCCCCCAGGCCAGTATAACTTTCACAACACTCACCACCTCTATGCAGTTATGTAACAAAGATATTCATTGTCTCCACCTCTTTCTCAGGTCAGCCCTCATTTCCATTCATAGGAAAAACAGTTTTCCACGGGTACCTCCTTTCTCCAACTTATTCCATAAGAGGAGTCAAAAAACTGTCCAGATTCAACTGATCAACTTATTGGTTTGGTCAAAACTCTGTTTTAGCTTTTGTTTGCCCAGTGTGTTTTGTTGTAAAGTAAATACTCTGATGCTTGGAAAGGTTGGGGGCAGGAGGAGAAGGGGACGTCAGAGGGTGGGATGGCTGGATGGCATCACCGACTCAATGGACATGAGTTTGAGTGAACTCCGGGAGTTGGCGATGGACAGGGAGGCCTGGCGTGCTGTGATCCATGGGGTCACAAAGAGTCAGACACAACTGAGCGACTGAACTGAACTGAAATACTTTTAAGAAGAGTGAAGATGCACTGTACAGTTTGCCCTGGGCCCTACTATTTCCTACTGTCTTAAAGCAGGCTACTTAAGACACTGATCTCAACTGCCCTGTAAATAAATGGTCTGGAATCCCTGCCTGAAATACAGTGTGTACACCAGGTCCAATTTTGTATGTTGTCACCATAAATTTCAATGTTTGGGTTTTTGATTTATAGTCTAATATATACTCAAAATGAGAAATTTTGAGACAAAATGAGTACATTACATCTTTCCTTCAGTTAGCCAAACATTTTCAGATAGATTATTTTAGTTACCTCTCATTTTACATTCAGTGGTAATGCATATTCCCACATGCAGGACAGAGACAGCATAAAAAAAGACCTAAAGGAAGTAACCAAGAGTTCACTGCCGCTTCCTCAGCTCAGAACAGTTTCTAAATTTTTCTTTTTTGTATGTGTGTGCTGTGCAGAATGAAATTCTGATAAAGTCATTTGACCCACATGACAAATCTCAGGTAAGTAGGTAAATGATGACTACCAGAACTGGAATTTTCTAAAGGGAGAAAGCCCACCTATAGACATTCTGCTTATTTCATTTACACAACTCCCCTTTGCAACCAGTGGCATCAGTTCTAGCTCACACAGAGAAGCAAAGATGAACAATTAAGGGACATCTATATTTAGCATTTACAGACAGGAAAACTAAGCTGTAAATATTAGAGCTAAACTCAGTTCAGAACAGGGGTCGGCAAACTAAGGCTACAAGCCAAATCCAACTGGCTACTTATTTTTGCATGACTGGTGAACTTCAGGATGGTTGAACAAAAAAATCTTTAAATGGTTGAACAAAAAAAAAAATCACATCCATGACACAAAAATCATTTGAAATTCAATTTTCACTGTCTATAAGGTAAATTTTATTGGAACACATCCATGGTTAGCCGTAAAGCTGTCCCGGGGCTGATTTCTTGCCTATGGTGGTACAGTTGAGTAGCTGTGACAGAGAACTACAGCCAACAAGCCTAAGTATCTGGGTCTTCACAGAAAAAAAATTTGCTGACTCCTTGTTTAGAGCACATCAAATGAGTTGCTTGAAGTCATACAGCTGGTAGTTTCAGAATTAGGCTTGACTGTGATGTTCTTACTCCAGTTCAACTACTCCTAGTGATCAGAGTACATTTTTACACAGATTTGTTCACAACTCAGCATCCTAAGGAAACAGTGTTACTCAGGGGGTCCCCCAATCTCACCAGGCTATGGCTAAAAAATAAATGCACATGACTTTTATTATCCTCTAACAGAATGATTTTTCAGTGCATTAATGCATTTTGCTCCCTGTATTTATTTCATTCTTTCCCCACATTAAAAATATAGCTTGCTGTGTGCTCCTTTGTCTAGAACCAGGAGTTCTGTGTAAGAGCAGAGAAGCAGACTATGAGAAACTTTCTTTCTAGGCTTTCTCATTTCCAAAGCTGAAGTCCTTTGCAGAAAGAAGGTTTGAGAAGATGCCTCTGAGGGGAAGGCAAGGAGACAGGGAAGGATTCCCTCCTCCCCTGAGGCATCCAATCAGCAGCAGGAACCGGTTCCTGCTCCCTTCTCCAGAGATGTAGCAGGCAGGATCAGCCACAAGGAATACCAGGTGGGTTAGATTCTGAGGACCAGGACTTCAGGGCCTGCCAAGAGTTTCACATACATGTGTGTCTTCAGTGTGAACAAGTCGCAGGCTTGAGGGGACCAAGCTGACCAGGAAGACAGGGTCTCGGCTTCATCAAATGACAGAAAAGTGTCCCCAGACCAAGAATCCTGGCCTGAAGTCAGGCTAAGGGAAGACTCAGAATGACTGGGGTGAAGCTTCCTGCCTCCTTGGTGGGATAGGGGTTCAGAGTCAATAATCAGATAATTTATAGAAAATAAAGAAATTTGTGCAGACTTGCGTTTATAGCCTGAGCTTCATTGGAGTTGAGTTATTAAAAGTCTCCATTAAAAATGAGAATGACAAAGACTCCACATCTCCACCCAGAACATCTTGCTGGGACCAACCTTCCACTGAGTTCTGCCTCTCCAGGAACCTTATGAAAATCCCTCCTTGCTGGTGACTCCACATGTGGATCTGTGGTTCTCACCCTGAATTACTGCAGCTTCAGAGAAGGGCTGTCACATCCAGCCACATTGTGACTGCCTACCTGTCCCCGCACCCCACCCCAACACACCTCCACTCTGATACCCTGATGGGCTCAGTCACAGTCAGAAATATCTCCCTTAACTTCCTGAAGCACAGCCATATGACACAGTGGTATTTAACAAAACTTCATTAAATGCTTGCGAGTAATCAAGATACACTGCAAAAAATCACACATAGGGCTAAACTTAAGATCACAAGTTCTTGTTTGTTCTCGGTAGACTCCCATGTGGCAGACACAATACCCTTGGCATTTCACTATAAACACCCCATTTTCTTCCCCAAGGGAAAAGAGCAGGACTTAACCTCCCCTCATCCAAAGCTGTTCATTTTGAACCCCAGGATGATTAATGATGACAATATTCTTCTTCTGGAGAAAATTCTACCCCACCCACAAGGTGTGGTCTCACTTCATGGACTGCAACTACATATCCCTAAAACCGGGAATATTTAAGCTTAAATAACACCCTTTGTCGGAGAAGGCAATGGCAAGCCACTCCAGTACTCTTGCCTAGAAAATCCCATGGATGGAGGAGCCTGGTAGGCTGAAGTCCGTGGGTTCACTAAGGGTCGGACACGACTTAGCAACTTCACTTTCACTTTTCACTTTCACACATTGGAGAAGGAAATGGCAGCCTGCTCCGGTGTTCTTGCCTGGAGAAACCCAAGGAAGGGGGAGCCTGGTGGGCTTCTGTCTATGGGGTCACAGAGTCGGACACGACTGAAGTGACTTAGCAGCAGCAACAGCAACACCCTTTGTGGCATTCCAAGAGTCCTATAGATATCTATACTTAGGAGAAAATGGTCTCGATATATACTTTTGTACAGAAGGCCAAGTATTAACTTGTACTTCTACATTCACATATATGGTAACTTCATTATCAAGAAGTAGTCATTTGCTTCACATTCTTGTAATTAAATGACCATTTTCGTGATTCTTCTAACATAAGGGAAGGCTTCTCCAAAGATGAATGAAAATCATAACTCTACCAATCCAGCTGCTGATAACTTATATGGAATTTTTAGCACAAAATCAAAGTCTCTTTCTCTGCCATAGCACCCTCTACTATTCCAAGGACTACACAGGGCGGCAGCACTATACATCAAAGGAGAAACTTCACCACAATGCCATTTTTGGTTAAGTTACCATTTTTTAATAGGTTAATAGCCAGATATATGCTCCCTTGTTCATGCAACAAATATTTACTGAGCACGTACTATGAGTTTGTACTTATTTTACGCTCTATCAATCATATCAGATGTCTAGGTTTGGCCCAAATGTATAAATGGAATAATAGAGAGTTTGTCGTTGCCTTAGATATGTTCACTATACCTTTTAAGTTTGTTAAATAGTAAGTTCAAGAAATAACTGGTAGTGGGGGAGGTTTTCAACATCACAATTTCTTTTCATAAATAAATTTGAAATTGGTTAGTGGTGGGTTTTTTTAACCCTTCATGGAATTTCTTGAGTGGATGAATGCTGCTTTGTAGGGGTGGACAGCTTTCAGAGAGCCAGGTCATGTACAGTCTGCTGCAGACTGGAGGAAGGTCTAGGGATGGAGAAGGGTTGTGGCTCCATTTAAGATGCCAGGAGTTTAAAATAATCTAAATATCCTCTGGGAGTTACTCAATCCTACTATTTTACCATAGAAACTTAGACCCATTCCAAAATGTTGTTCTTGAAATTGCATCTTGCTACAAACTTTAACAAATTGAGATACTGCAGAAAGAAAAAATATTTTTACATCTTGGTGTTTGCTCCACAATTTTGAAATAGAGTATTTAACTCCCAAGACATAAAACTGTTTGTGAATCAGGAGTTCAGGCTGTGGAATGGTTATCTGTAATGGTGGGAGTTTTTTCAAGCACTCAGATCATACTGAGGGATTCCTGAGACCTACTTAAATGCTCAAATTGAAAAGTGTAATCTGAGGAAATAAATTCCCTTCTGCTATTTTTTCAGTAAGAACTCAATGCATACTGAGAAAACAGAGTAAGATTTAAAGAGAGTCACTGTCTATATTGAAATTTCTTTTTTTCAGCAATTAAAATGAGAAAATAAATACTTACAATATGAACCAAAGACATGGAAAATCTCTTCTGGGTGATGAATCCCAAGAAAACCTGCTCTCCTTAATATAGGGTTAACCCTGAATGAGTCAGAATATCTGTGATATCTTTCCCCAAGAAAACTATGGTGAATCCCTAACAGTTCTAAATTATCAACACATAAATGTTCTATTGATTTAAATCAGAGAAGGCAATGGCAACCCACTCCAGTACTCTTGCCTGGGAAATCCCATGGACGGAGGAGCCTGGTAGGCTACAGTCTATGGGGTCACGAAGAGTCGGACACGACTGATGTGACTTAGCAGCATAGGAGGAATAAATCCTTAGGAAAATGAAAAATGCTAAAAGTTACTAAGTGGAAAATAGAGAAAGAAGTTATCATTTATTTTTGGTACCGCTGTGATTCATGGGGTCGCAGAGAGTCAGACACAACTGAGCGACTGAAATGAAATGAACTGATAGTTGGCATCTTATATTTTTTTATTAAATTATGGTTGTTCCAGACATCTTGGGTAGGTACAATTAACTATAACAGTTAAATAGTAAAACAAGGAACTTCTAATCTGAACTTCTCATCACTTTCCTAGATTAGGGAAAAGAGAGAGTTAAATGTTTTGTGTATTGTCAGTCAGCGTAAGTGACAGTGAGGTTTGTTTAAAATGAGTTTGTGAAATTTTCCCCAAAATGAAGTTGATTAGAATTTGCCCTTAAGTGAGAACACTTGGTAAATCACGTCATATATATATATATATTAGATGCTTATAGATGATTCCTCATTTTTCCTAATGATCTAAGTAGTGTTGGAAGAAAGTGAGTAGTATAGCAGCTTTATAAAATAAGCGTCTTAATTTGTCTCCCAGTTTGAGAGCCGTTTATGAGATTCTTCATGCTGTTACATTAAAGAATTTTACAGAATTTCAGTCAGTTAGATAATGAAATGACACTGACATACATTTCTCCTTGAGAGCATCCACATGTGATTAAGAGAACTTTTATTTCAAATGCATTTGAAAAGCATGCAATACTTTCCCATCTCCAACAAGAAACTTTAATAAGTAATATGTATATAATCTAAAATAATCTGTTAAAAAAAAAAGCCATACAAAGACAGACAGACAAATCAAACTAGATTTTTAAAAATAATCCAAAGGAAAGCAGGAAAAAGAAAATAAAGAAATAAAAAATTTTAAAGCAAACTAGAAGTATTAAATCCTAACATAGTAACAGTTCCATATAAATATGAATAAGCTAACGAAAACACAAGGAATCAGAGTGGATTTAGAACATGACCCAACTATATGCTGCCTCTGAGAAAACTATTTGAAATATAATATAGGCAGGTTGAAAACTTAAAGTGTAAAAAGATATATTATGGAAACACCTGACAGAGGAAAGAAGCAGTGGCTATATTAATATCAGATAAAGCAGACTTCAGAGCCAAGAAATTTACCAGAGTTGAAGGGATACATTATATTGTGATAAAAGAATCAGTTCACCAACAAGATATAGCAATGCTATATATATTGGCATATACAACAGAGCTGCAAAATATCTGAAACAAAATGTGACAGAATTGAAAGGGAAATAGACAAATTCACAACTATAGTTGAAGATTTCAAAACCCTTCTCTCCACAGTTGATAAAACAACTAGAAAGAAAATCAGCAATTGTATGGAAAAACTGAACAACATCATTAACTAACAGCATCTAATCAACACTCACAGAACTTTCCATTCAACAAGAATAAACAATAGCAAGATAGACCGTATCCGAGGCCATAAAACACATCTCATCAAATTTAAGAGAACTTAAGTCAAACAGAGTGTTCCCTGGCCACTAAGAAATAAAACTAGAAATCAATAATGAAATGATAATAGAAAAATCTCCAACTTGGGACAGTAAACAATAAACTTCTAAATAATCCATGGGATAAAGAAGTCCCAAGAGAAATTTTCAAATACATTTAATTAAATGAAAATAAACATATCAAAATTTGTGGGACATTGCTAAAGCAGTACTGAGGCAGAAATTAATAACACCAAGAATAAATATTAATAAAGAGGAAAAGTCCAAAACCAAAAATTAAGCTTTTTATGAAGAACCTAGAAAAAAAATAAGAAAATTAAACCAAAGCAAGCAGAAGGAATAAAATAATAAACAGCAGAAATAACTGAAATTGAAAAAAGAAAATGTAGGAGATCAATAAAAACAAAGACATGGTTTTTTAACATACTGACATAATTGACGATTCTACAAGTCTGACAAAAATAAAGGAGACACAATATATCAGGAACAAAACAGTTGTTTTCATGTGGACATCAAATGTACAAGAAATGAACCAATTCCTTAAAAAGTTTCAAACCACTACAACTCAGTCTATGTGAAATTATTTGAATAATGCTACAAATTTGAGGAAATTGAATTAGTAATTTTAAAACAAAAAATCTCCAGGCCCAATGATTTCACCAGTGAATTCTAAATATTTAAAATAAGTATCAACACCAATTTTATGTAATCTCTTCCAGAATTTAGAAACAAGTGAATCAGACAGGGTTCTCTGGAGAAACAGAGACAGTAAGGGGTGTGTGTGTGTCTGTGTGTATAGATAGCATGATAGATAGATATGAGTGTGTGTGAATGTGTGTGTGCATACATGTGCATGCATTCATGGAGACAGAGCAAGAGCGAGAGCATGCAAGAAAGAGATTTATTTTAAGTAATTGGCTCTTGTGAGTATCAGGATTGGCAAGCCCAAAATCTGCAGGAAAGACTCAACGCTGCAGTTTAAGTTCCAAGGCAGTGAGTTGATAAATTTCCCAAGGGAAGTCAACTTTGTTCTATTAAGGTCCTCAACTGCTTAGATGGGACTCATAATATAGAAGGTAATCTGCTTTACTAACTCTGCTTATATAAATGTTAATCTCATTTCAAAAAATACCTTCACAGAAATATCTAGAATAATGTTTAACTATTTATTTGGATACCACTGCCTATCTAAGTTGACACATAAAAACAATTATCACAAGGAAAGAATACTTTCCAACTCATTTTACAAAGTTAGTATTACCCTGATGTCAAAACCAGATAAAGAAAACTAAGACTACTATCCCTCCATGAATATAAACCCAAAATATTTTAACAAGACTTTAGCAATACCATATTCACAAAAAATGAGAAATAATTATACAAGACTAGTTCAATACTCAAAACTAAATCAATGGAATCTACCATATTAAGTAGCTAAAGAAGAAACATCACTTAACACATCAATGGATGCAGAAAAGCATTTGACAAAATTCAGCACCCTTTCATAATTTAAAAACTCTCAGAGAAATAGTGATAGAAGAAAACTTGTTCAACTTACTCTCTCATAAAGAACTGACTTGATGAAGAACATCTACAAAAAATAGTGGCAATGAACATGTAATTAAAATATTGTAATAAAAAATGCAATATCATTTACAATCCTTTCATTCTTTAATTTAAAAAAATCTTCCAGTGTATATCTAGCAAAACATGTATAGGGCTTTTATACTGAAAACTGTAAAATGCTAATAAAAGAAATCAAAGAAGATCTAAATAAATGGAAAGCATGTTGTGTTTATAGAGTGGAAGACTCAAGATAGTAAACCACCACCTTTACCCAACATAATATAAAGGTTTAACATAATTCCTATCAAACCTCAGCAATACTTTTTGTCTATAAAGAAAAGATTATTCTAAAATTTATATGTAAAGGCAAAGGAACTAGAATAGCTAAACAACTTGCAAATATTTGAAGTAATAATGACAGAACTTTCAAAATTAATGACACCAAATCACCAGATCCATGAAGCTCAGAATATGCGAAGCAGGTTAAATGCAAAACATATACACATTTATGTATGTGCATATTCAAACTTCAAAAAATTAGATGCAGAGAAAATCTTTAATGAAACCAGAAGGGGGAAAAAACACACCTTACCTATGTAGGAACAAGGATAAGAATTATATTGGACTTCTTGTCAGAAGCTATGCAAGTACAAAGTTAAATATTTCAAGTGTTGAAAGAAAAAAGCCATCAACCTAGAATTTTGTATCAGTGACATAATTCTTCAAAGATAAAGGAGAAATACTCTCTCAGAAAAGCAAAATTAGAGAAACAGAGAACAGATTAGTGGTTGCCAGATGTTAAGGGTCAGGGAAGAAAGTGCATGTGGTTATAACAGGACAGTGTGAAGATCTTTGTGGTGATGAAAATGTTCTGTACCTTGACTGACTCCATGTCAATATCCTGGCCATGATATTATGCTGCTGTTTTGCAAGGTGTTGCCACTTGGGAGACCGGGTAAAGGATGCATAAGATCTTTGTTACTTCTTACAGCAGCATGTGAATCTATAATGATCTCAAATAAAAAATTTAATAGGAAAGAACTCGGCTGTTCAGGATTGTTTCTTCTTTACCCTTATCCTAGGGTTGGTGCTAACAAGTTCTGAGAAGAGGTGGAGGTTAGCAGATGGCTCCCCTGCAGTAGCGGGCAGCAGGTGTCTGTTTATGTGTCAGGCTCATGCTACCTTCCTGCTCCAGGTATGACTCATTCTATCTGATTCTCATGGTGTGTGGAGGAGCGGCACACCTTGACCTGGCTTCCCCATAGCATCCCAGTGTCCATCTGCTAACACGTGGCCTCAATCCCCTGGTCATGATGGAACCCCTCGTTCCTGCCACAGGACCAACAGAGCCTAGAGGCTCCCCTCAGCTTACATCAGTGATCTGCTCTTGGGGGACTTCTGAATGCCTTTGCTCACAACTTCAGGTGCGCACAAAACTGAGAAGATGTCTCTGCCCCTCCTGCCTAGATACATTGTGCCACCAGCTTTCATCTATACCTGTCATCTGTCACATCAGAATGGCATGGGAGGGAGGGGTCACTTCCCTGAGAACTGCTGACCCCTGGTCCAAATTCTGGTCATAGGCTTCTATCTTCCAAACTGCACATTTAACAAGGGGTTTCCTCACAGCCACCTTCTCCCAGCCTTCACCACAAGAGAAACTGGTTCTACAAGGACGCCTGTGAATTTTTCCATCTTCCATTTAAACCAACGGTTTTGAAACTAGAACTGAGAATATGCCACCTTTGTCATTCAGATTTCATAACATCTTCCCTTTCCCTTATGCTTAGACATAAGCAATGTACAACTTATGACTAACTAATTTGGGCTGAAGGGAAATGTCTTTGGGCAATCAAGTAAACAGGAGAGGTTTTAAACAGCCTGGCAAAAAAGGACAAACACATCAATGAACACATTGGGGTGAGTGAGGGGTTACATCCACCGTAAGGAATCTCTGCATTGTGTGAAGGCTGCATCAACCACATTCCCAAGGCACCATCCGCCCCCAGCATGCCGGGCCTTGGCTGATGGGCTCCCACCATGAACACTGCAGACAATTTGTTTCCAAAGATAACACAAACCTGCCACGGACCTTAAGATTCAAGAGGCTCTTTGGAAATACTTCTTAAAGTGAATGTTTTCATATTAAAGAAAAAGGAAGACATACATGGCTGCTGCTGCTAAGTCACTTCAGTCGTGTCCGACTCTGTGCGACCCCATAGACGGCAGCCCACCAGGCTCCCCCATCCCCAGGACTCTACAGGTAAGAACACTGGAGTGGGTTGCCATTTCCTTCTCCAATGTGTGACGGTGAAAAGTGAAAGTGAAGTCGCTCAGTTGTGTCCGACTCTTCGCAACCCCATGGACTGCAGCCTACCAGGCTCCTCCGTCCATGGGATTTTCCATGCAAGAGTACTGGAGTGGGGTGCCACTGCCCTCTCCACATACATGGCAGGGGAAGGTAAAAAAGAAAAAAGCACGGGAAAACCTTAAACACAAAACCTGAGGGAAATGGACCATTTGCAAACCCTTGTCTTAATTTTATCTTGACAAGAAAGCTTCCTTTCTCTTTTCCTCTGTGCTGTCCACCTCCTTCCTGATAACTTTCACTTCACTGAAGCCCTGTTTCCACACAGACCCCTGTGAGGTCTTCTTGTTGCTCACACAAAGATCCTTTTCAGAAGCTCAGCGCTGGCAGTATACTTGTTTGATACTTAGCGGCTGCTTGTTAAGTCGCTTCACATCCTGGTGCACAGAGCACTATAGATAATTAACCTTGTGAATTCCTTATAAACATCCAAGCCAATGTCCCCTTGGTCAAAGATTTCAAACACAAGAAAATCTTTTGTGTGAACAGGAAACTGATTTGCGTACTTACTGTTAACTAGACAAACAACTGCAAGTGAATTGTATTTATTCTCTTGGCAGCTCTGTTTCTACAAAGAGGCTTAACTAGAAGATTAAAACAAATTCTATCTTAAAATATTGAGCTGTAAAATCATACACCTGCTCAGAGTTCAAAGGACCGTGATCTTATTATAGGTTGTATAAGCGTCTGGAAAATTTTACACAGAAAAACGGTTCATAGTAACAAACCTGGACATCTTGGGCAAACCTTCCCAAGTCCAAGGTTTCCTGGGCTGACAGATTGAAAAGAGAAGGCCAAATGTATCAGCTTCCTCAAGGAAAGCCAGTTGGACTGATACCATGGAGAGCTTTGGAAACTTGCACAGTATCATTGCTACAAGGAAAATGCTAAGTTCTACAAGGGCAGGGAAAACTTGAAGCTACTTTTGGATTCTATGTCAGAAAGGTTTTGCTAATTCCAGAATAATTATGGTTATTAAGAAAAATACTGTTTCCTGGCCTATATGGTGATTATCCTTTGTTGTTGTTGAGTCACTAAGTCATGTCTGACTCTTTTGCGACCCCATGGACTGTAGCCTGCTAGGCTCCTCTGTCCATGAGATTTCCCAGGCAAGAATACTGGAGTGGGTTGCCATTTCCTCCTCCAAGGAATCTTTCAGACCCAGGGATCAAATCCACATCTCCTGCTTTGGCAGGTGGATTCTTTACTGCTGAGCCACTAAGGATGACCAATTACCCTTTATTTTCCATCAGAGATAAGTATGGGCTGAGAGAATAGAAGTAGATGGGGTACATAAGAGAAATTTTCGAAAGGCCATGGGCTGTTTAAGCTTTCACCAAGATTGAAACTTTCTAGGAGACTGCCCACACACAAGATAAAAATTAATATGATCTAGGGATGCAGAAGGTGATTTAAGGAGTGGTGTTAAGAAAATGACTGTTTTTATTACTACCTAAAATTTTCAAAGGAATGACCTAATGCTGCACAGAATGAATAGACCACCTCTTAGAGGAGAGTTGGGTCTATTTTTTTAACCTAAAGCAGGAAGGGCTCCTCCTGGGCTCTGTCCCTGTCCTGAAGCTGCTCTGGGCCCCCTGCCAAGGATTGCTTATTAGGCCCCTACTGCTTTTATGTCCTCATCCAACCGTTTTGCCGTCTGCTCTCACTCCTTTTCTCTATAATGTACCTCCTACATGTTACGTGATAGAAGTGACCTGCATTCCCCGGCTACCTGCTTAGAGTAGGGAAGATCACCTTGGTTGGCTTTGTCTTCAAGACACAGACACACATAAAAATCCACTAAAAATTGAGACAAGGCTGGGTGTTCCTTGGGCTCTGAAGGATTGCGTTTCTCTTGAAGGGAAGTGAAGTGAAAGTCACTTAATCATGTCCAACTCTGCGACCGCATGGACTATACAGTCCATGGAGTTCTCCAGGCCAGAATACTGGAGTGGGTAGCCTTTCCCTTCTCCAGGGGATCTTCCCAACCCAGGGATCAAACCCAGGTCTCCCACATTGCAGGTGGATTCTTTACCAGCTGAGCCACAAGGGAAACCCAAGAATACTGGAGTGAGTAGCCTATCCCTTCTCCAGGGGATCTTCCTGACTCAGGAATCAAACCAGGGTCTCCTGCATTCAAGGCGGATTCTTTACCAACCGAGCAAGAAACAAATTGTCTCTAGGAACTTGAATCATTCCTGTTGATCCTTCCTATGGTCTGTGCCAGCACATGGGTCACTGTGGGCTTGGTGCCAGCGACTGTCCCCTCTGGGCAGCAGAATTCATACAGTGCCCACTCGCAACTTTCAACCTCTTACAGAATAAGGAACCAGATCTCAAGGTAAAATGGGGTCCCTTTCTTTCAGGAAAAGAATTATGTCTTAATTACTCACTTTCCAGAGAAATTTTCTTTCCAAAATCTCCCAAGATTAAGCCTCTTGGCAGTTCCTTGTCCGTTTTAGCAGAGGTTTCAAACTGGCTGAACTCAAAACCACATTCATTACTCTGTTGCTCTCTCTCAAGTTCCCTGTTTCTCCAAATGTCTGTTATACTTCTGAGTCATTCAGTCCAGTTGCTCAGTCGTGTCCGACTCTTTGTGACACCATGGACTGCAGCACGCCAGGCTTCCCTGTCCATCACCAACTCCCGAAGCTTGCTCAAACTCATGTCCATCGAGTCGGTGATGCCATCCAACCATCTCATCCTCTGTTGTCCCCTTCTCCTCCTGCCTTCAATCTTTCCCAGCATCAGGGTCTTTTCCAATGAGTCAGTTCTTCACATAAGGTGGCCAAAGTATGGGAGTTTCAGCTTCAGCATCAGTCCTTCCAATGAATATTCAGGACTGATCCCCTTTAGGATGGACTGGTTGGATCTCCTTGCTGTCCAAGGGACTCTCAAGAGTCTTCTCCAAACACCACAGTTCAAAAGCATCAATTCTTCGGTGCTCAGCTTTCTTTATAGTCCAACTCTCACATCAATACATGACTACTGGAAAAACCATAACTTTGACTAGATGGACTTTTGTCAGCTAGGTAACATCTCTGCTATTTACAAATATGCTGTCTAGGTTGTTCATAGCTTTTCTTCCAAGAAGCAAGCGTCTTTTAATTTCATGGCTGCAGTCACCATTCGCAGTGATTATGGAGCCCCAAAAAATAGTCTCTCTCTTCCATTGTTTCCCCATCTATTTGCCATGAAGTGATGGGACTGGATGCCATGATCTTAGTTTTTTGAATGTGTTTTAAGCCAGCTTTTTCACTCTCCTCTTTCACTTTCATCAACAGGCTCTTTAGTTCTTTGCTTTCTGCCATAAGGGCGGTGTAATCTGCGTATCTGAGGTTATTGATATTTCTCCTGGCAATCTTAATTCCATTTTGTGCTTCATCCAGCCCAGAATTTCTCATGATGTACTCTGCATATAAATTAAATAAGCAGGGGGACAATATACAGCCTTGATGTTCTCCTTTCCCTATTTGGAACCAGTCTGTTGTTCCATGTCCAGTTCTAGCTGTTGCTTCTTGACCTGCATACAGGTTTCTCAGGAGGCAGGTCAGGTGGTCTGGTATTCCCATCCCTGGCTCAGCTGGTAAAGAATCTGCCTGCAATGCAGGAGACCTGAGTTCGATCCCTGGGTTGGAAAGATACCCTGGAGAAGGGAAAGGCTTCCCACTCCAGTATTCTGGCCTGTAGAATCTGAGCCACTAAATGTATTTAATTTTACAATCCAGCTAAAACCTCTAAAAATAAGACTTCCAGGGGTTTAGCTCAAGTGAGTAGAATCACAACAGTTTCATGCAATGTGACCGGTTGGAGTTTCCCTAGATTTTGCTGTAGAGCTCTGTCTGGCCTGAGCTCCTCTCCGGGAAGCAAGCCCTCCACATCACCACTTTGCCCTCTCATCTGTTTCCTGCTAGTTCAGCAGGCAGCATGGCACCTACATTCGACTCAGGATCACGCCACTTCCTAGCCATGTAACCTTGGCGATCATTCCCTTTACCTCTCCAACTCTTGGATTCTGGCTTAGCACCATGCTAAACAGTCTTATCTGGTCTTCCTTTCTGGAGTTTCCCTTGGAGTCAGAGGCCATTTCCCTCAGAACTGAAAAAGACAAAGCATTGCCACGCAACCAACAAAGAATTGATGCCTGTTCCTTGACCCTCCCTTTATAAGATTTCCTATTTCCTGCTACAGCTGCTGAAATTAGAGATTCACTGACTTGAACAGTTGCTACTGACTCATTTCTCATCTTCCTATGATGTCAACAATACGTACTATATATGTATGTGGAGAGAAAGAGAAAGAAAGAGGGGAGAGGTACCTAACATGGGGTGATGAAAACTTAATAAATGTTGTATGAATGAATTAATGCTACTAAATGAAAACCTGGTAGAACTTTTTAATAACTAAGATGGACATGTCTGGACCCCCAGATGTATTCTTTAACAAAACACTTTTCAACATCCAACACTAAAATTCATGGTGACCTCCTGGCTGCACTGAAAAGAGTTCATCTTTTGAACAGGAATGTTCACACGTCCATTGGGTTTCCCTATCAACTGTGTTCAATGATGAACCCAGACAGGCCTGATTTTCCTGGCTACAGGAAGGTCAAGTTGCCAGTCTATGCCACTCATCAGGCATTTCCTCATACCTCGTGTCCAAGACTAAATTTATGCTTGAGTAAAGAATAATAGAACAAAATTCCAGATATGAAATTGTTAGAAAACACTAAAAGTATAAAAACTGATAACAAGTACCATTTTAAATGGTTATAGTGAGATCATATAAGCACCTAATTCACCGAAGAATTGATGCTTTTGAACTGTGGTGCTGGAGAAGACTCTTGAGAGTCCCTTGGACTGCAAGGAGATCCAACCAGTCCATTCTGGAGGAGATCAATCCTGGGTGTTCATTGGAAGGACTTATGCTAAAGCTGAAACTCCAATACTTTGGCCACCTCATGCGACGAGTTGACTCACTGGAAAAGACTCTGATGCTGGGAGCGATTGGGGGTGGGAGGAGACGGGGACGACAGAGAATGAGGTGGCTGGATGGCAACACCGACTCGATGGACATGAGTTTGAGTGAACTCCGGGAGTTGGTGATGGACAGGGAGGCCTTTCGTGTTATGGTTCATGGGGTCGCTAAGAGTTGGACACGACTGAGCGACTGAACTGAACTGATAAGCACCTAAGTTTCTGAGCACAGAGTTTAGCCCATGGTAAGCACTCAGTAAACACAAGCTCTTGTTATTTTTATGAAAGTATAAAATAGCATTTGAAATCTCAGAGACTTCTACCAAGCTAAAAATATGCAGCAACATTTATAAATATGTCAATATTAAGGACAAGTGTCTGCTATCTGTTAATATCCTGTCATCATTAACATCCATCATGGTAGAGATCCCTGCACAAAGGGTCTGAGGGAGGGAACTGGATGCCTGTGAATCACTGAAGTACTCTTCAGGAAAAACCTGTTAAAGGGGTGAGGAAAGTTAAGAGAGAGGAGGATGATAAGCTAAGCAAGGATGTGGTCTCAGATGAAGTCCAGTCTTGTGTCAAGCTACAGGGAGGCTCTGGAACTTAAAACCAAACTGCAGAGTTGTCACCCACTTAGGTAAGGAGGCTGGTCTTTCATATTTCCACGTTCATCAGTAATTTACTGTAGGCTGCTCTCCTCCCCATCCCCCAGAGACACACAAAATATGGGGCATAATCTAAGGACAAGGCAGCCTCCTTCAGCTGAAGACAGTTCTTCAGAAAGGACAGCTCATAGCAGCTACCACCCACAGTAGCTGAGGCATATTCACAAACAAATGTGGAAGACTGCTGGCAAAAATTAGGCCAATTATTCTTTTTATATCCATGTCCCTTGCGATGGGACCTTCTGGCCCCACAGCTTTTGTATCTGAACTGGCTTCATGACTTATTTAAAATTAATTCCCTTTTTTCTTTTTTGATAGAAGGATAATTGCTTTACAGAATTTTGTCAAACCTCAATATGAATCAGCCATAGGTATACATATATCCCCTCCGTTTTGAACCTCCCTCCCCATCCCACTCCTCTAGGTTGATACAGAGCCCTGTTTGAGTTCCCTGAGCCATACAGCATATTCGTGTAGGCTATCTATTTTACATATGGTAATGTATATTGGAAGGACTGATGCTAAAGCTGAAACTCCAATACTTTGGCCACCTCACGTGACGAGTTGACTCACTGGAAAAGACTCTGATGCTGGGAGGGATTGGGGGCGGGAGGAGACGGAGACGACAGAGGATGAGATAGCTGGATGGCATCACCGACTCGATGGACATGAGTTTGAGTGAACTCCGGGAGTTGGTGATGGCCAGGGAGGCCTGGCGTGCTGTGATTCATGGGGTCGCGGAGAGTCGGACACGACTGAACTGAACTGAATGTGAGTTTCCATGTTACTCTTTCCATACATCTCACCCTCCTCTCCTCTCCCCACGTCCATAAGTCTATTCTCTATGTCTGTGTCTCCATTGCTGCCCTGTAAATAAATTCTTCAGCACCATTTTTCTAGATTCTGTATATGTGCTTTGCTGCTGCTGCTGCTGCTGCTAAGTCACTTCAGTCGTGTCCGACTCTGTGTGACCCCATAGACGGAAGCCCACCAGGCTCCCCCGTCCCTGGGATTCTCCAGGCAAGAACACTGGAGTGGGTTGCCATATGTGCTTTAGGATACGATATTTATCTTTCTCTTTCTGACTCACTTCACTCTGTATAATAGGTTCTAGGTTCATCCACCTCATCAGAACTGACTCAAATGCATCCCTTTTTATGGCCGAGTAATATTCCATTGTGTAAATGTACCACACTTCTTTATCCATTCATCTGTCAATGGACTTCTAGGTTGCTTCCATGTTCTAGCTGTTGTAAATAGTGCTGCAATGAACAATAAGATACATGTGTCTTTTTCAATTTTGGTTTCCTCAGGGTATATGCCTTGGGATTGCTGGGTCATATGGTGGTTTTATTCCTAGCTTTTTTAAGGAATCTCCATGCTGTCTTCCATAGTAGTTGTATCAATTTACATTCCCACCAACAGAGCAAGAGCATTCCCTTTTCTCTGCACCCTCTCCAGTATTTATTGTTTGTAGACTTTTTGATGATGGCTATTCTGACTGGTGTGAGGTGATATCTTGTGGTTTTGACTTGCATTTCTCTAATAATGAGCAATGTTGAGCATTTTTTTTCCACGAGTTTGCAACCATCTGTATGTCTTCTTTGGAGAAATGTCTGTTTAGGTCTTCTCCAAACTTTTTGATTGAGTTGTTTTTCTAGCATTGAGTTTTATGAGTTGCTTGTATATTTCAGAAATTCATCCTTTGTCAGTTGTTTCATTTGCTATTATTTTCTCCCATTTGGAGGGTTGTCTTTTCACCTTGCTTATAGTTTCCTTTGCTGTACAAAAACTTTTAAGTTTAATAAGGCCCCACTTGTTTACTTTTGTTTTTATTTCCACTATTCTAGGAGATGGATCATAGAGGATCTTGCTTTATGTCATCAAGTTTTCTGCCTATGTTTTCCTCTAAGAGTTTTATAGTTTCTGGTCTTACATTTAGGTCTTTAATCCATTTTGAGTTTATCTTTATGTACAGTGTTAGGAAGTGTTCTAATTTCATTCTTTTACATGTAGCTGTCCAGTTTTCCCAGCACCATTTATTGAAGAGGCTGTCTTTGCCCCATTGTATATTCTTGCCTCCTTTGTCAAAAATAAGGTACCCATAGGTGCATGGGTTTATTATTGGACTTTCTATCTTGTTCCATTGGTCTGTATTTCTGTTTTTGTTCCAGTACTATACTCTCTTGATGACTGTAGCTTTGTAGCATAATCTGAAGTCAGGAAGGTTGATTCCTCCAGCTCCATTCTTTCTCAAAACTGTTTTGGCTATTCAGGGTCTTTTGTGTTTCCATATGAATTGTGAAATTTTTTGTTCTAGTTCTGTGAAAAAACATTGAATCTGTAGACTGCAATTGGTAGTATAGTCATTCTCACAATATTGATTCTTCCTACCCAGGAACATGGAATATCTCTTCATCTGTTTATGCTGTTTTTTATTTCTTTCATTAGTGTCTTATAATTTTCTGTGTACAGTTCTTTTGTCTCCTTAGATAAGTTTATTCCAGATATTTAATTCTTTTTGTTGCAATGGTGAATGGGATTGATTCCTTAATTTTTCTGAGTTTTCATTGTTAGTACATAGAAATGTGAGTAATTTCCGTGTATTAATTTTGTATCCTGAAACTTTGCTAAATTCACTGATTAGCCCTAGTAATTTTCTGATACTATCTTTAGGGTTTTCTATGTCATCTCCAGTGTTCTCGCCTGGAGAATCCCAGGGATGACAGAGCCTGGTGGGCTGCCGTCTATGGGGTCGCACAGAGTTGGAGACGACTAAAGCAACTTAGCAGCAGCAGCATGTCATCTGCAAACAGTGAGAGCTTTACTTCTTTTCTGATCTGGATTCCTTTCATTTCTTTTTCTTCTCTGATTGTTGTAGCTAGGACTTCCAGAACTATGTTGAATGATAGTGGTGAAAGTGGACACTCTTGTCTTGTTCCTGATCTTAGGGGGAATGCTTTCAGTTTTTCACCATTGAGAATAATGTTTGCTGTAGGCTTATCATATATGGCCTTTACTATGTTGAGGTAGGTTCCTTCTCTGCCCATTTCCTGAAGAGTTTTAATCACAAATGGGTGCTGAATTTTTTCAAAGGCTTTTTCTGCATCTATTGAGATGATCATCTGTTTTTTATCTTTCAATTTGTTAATATGGTGTATCACATTGATTGATTTGCATATATTGATGAATCCTTGCATGCCTGGAATAAACCCAAATGATCATGGTGTATGAGCTTTTTCGTGTGTTGCTGAATTCTGTTTGTTAAAGTTTTGTTGAGGATTTGTGCATCTATGTCCATCAGTGATACTGGCTTATAGTTTTCTTTTTCGTGTTGTCTTTGTCTGGTTTTGGTATCAGGGTGATGGTGGCCTTGTAGAATGAGTTTGGAAGTGTTGCTTCCTCTGCAATTTTTTGAAAGAGTTTTAGAAGGATAGGCATTAACTCTTCTCTAAATATGTTTGACAGAATTCTCCCATGAAGCCATCTGGTCCTGGGCTTTTGCTTTTCGGGAGATTTTTTATCACACCTTCAATTTCAGTGCTTGTAATTGGGTTGTTCATAATATCTATTTCTTTCTGCTTCAGTCTTGGAAGATTGAACTTTTCCAAGAATCTGTCCATTTCTTCCAGGTTATCCATTTTATTGCCATATCCGTTCCGTTCTGTTCAGTCACTCAGTCGTGTCCGACTCTCTGTGACCCCATGAATCACAGCACACCAGGCCTCCCTGTCCATCACCAATTCCCGGAGTTCACCCAAACTCATTGTTCATAATAGTCTCTTATAATCCTTTGTATTTCTGCATTGCCTGTTGTAACCTCTCCTTTTTCATTTCTAATTTGGTTGATTTGAGTCTTCTCTCTTTCGTTATTGATGAGTCTGGCTAAAGGTTTGTCAACTTTGTTTATCTTCTCAAAGAGCCAGCTTTCACTTTTATTAATCTTTACTATTGTTTCTTTCATTTCTTTGTCATTTATTTCTGCTCAGATTTTTACGATTTCTTTCCTTCTACTAATTTTGGTGTTTTTTGTTCTTCTCTTTCCAGTTGTTTTAGGTGTAAAGTTAGGTTGTCTATTCGATGTTTTTCTTGTTTCTGGAGGTAGGATTGTATTGCTATAAACATCCTGCTTAGAACTGCTTTTGCTGGATCCCATAGGTTTTGAGTTGTCTGTTTTCATGTAATTTGTTTCTAGAAATTTTTTGATTTCCCTTTTGATTTCTTCAGTAACCTGTTGGTTACTTAGAAATGTGTTGTTTAATCTCCATGTGTTTATGTTTCTTACAGTTTTTTTTTCTTGTAATTGATATCTAGTCTCACAGTGTTGTGGTCAGAGAAGATGCTTGATATGATTTCAAATTTCTTAAATTTACTGAGGTCTGTGACCCAAAATGTGGTCTATCCTGGAAAATGTTTCATGTGCACTTGAGAAGAAGGTGTATTCTTCTGCATTTGGATGGAATGTCTTGAAGATATCAGTGAGATCCATCTCATCTAATGTATCATTTAAGACTTGTGTATCCTTATTAATTTTCTGTTTTGATGTTCTGCCCATTGCTGTGAGTGGGGTGTTAAAGTCTCCTATTATTGTGTTACTGTCTATTTCTCCTTTTATGTCTGATAGTGTTTGTCTTATGTATTGAGGTGCTCCTGTGTTGGGTGCATAGATATTTACAATTGTTATGTCTTCTTCTTGGATTGAACTCTTGATTATTATGTAGTGTCCTTCTTATCTCTTGTAATATTCTTTAAGATCTATTTTGTCTGATATGAGGATTGCTACTCCAGCTTTCTTCTGCTTCCCATTTGCATGGAATATATTTTTCCATCCTCTCACTTTCAGTCTATATGTGTCTTTAGGTCTGAAGTGGGTTTCTGGTAGACAGCATATATCTGGGTCTTGTTTTTGTTTCCATTCAGCCAGTCAGTGTCTTTTGGTTGGATCATTTAATCTATTTACATTTAAAGTAATCATTGATATATATGTTCCTATTGCCATTTTCTTAATTGTTTGGGGTTGATTTTGTAGATCTATTTTCTTCTCTTGTATTTCTTGACTGTATAAGTCCCTTTAACATTCATGGTAAAGCTGATTTGGTGGTACTGAATTCTCTTAACTTTTGCTTGTCTGAAAAGCTTTTTATTTCTCCATCAATTTTGAATGAGATCCTTTCCGGGAAGAGTAATCTTGGTTGTAGATTTTTCCCTTTCAGTACTTTAAATATATCCTCCCATTCCCTTCTGGCCTGCAGAGTTTCAACTGAAAGATCAGCTGTTAAGTGTATGGGGTTTCCCTTGTATGTTACTTGTTGCTTCTCCCTTGCTGCTTTTAATATTCTTTCTTTGTATTTAGTCTTTGTTAGGAGAAGGCAATGGCAAGCCACTCCAGTACTCTTGCCTAGAAAATTGCATGGACAGAGGAGCCTGGTGGGCTGCAGTCCATGGGGTCACTATTAGTCGGACACGACTGAGTGACTTCACTTTCACACATTGGAGAGGGACATGGCAACCCACTCCAGTGTTCTTGCCTGGAGAATCCCAGGGATGGCGGAGCCTGGTCGGCTGCCATCTATGGGGTCGCACAGAGTCAGACATGACTGAAGCGACTTAGCAGCAGTTTGATTAATATGTGTCTTGGCGTGTTTCTCCTTAGGTTATCCTGTATGGGACTCTTTGTGCCTCTTGGACTTTTCCATGTTGGGGAAATTTTCAACTATAATCTCTTCAAAAATTTTCTCAGACCCTTTCTTTTTCTTCTTCTTCTGGGATCCTATAATTCAAATTGGGTGTGTTTGATCTTGTCCCAGAGGTCTCTGAGACTATCCTCAGTTCTTTTCATTCTTTTTACTTTATTCTGCTCTTCAGAAGTTATTTCCAACATTTTATCTTCCAGTTCACTGATTTGTTCTTCTGTTTCAGATATTCTGCTATTGATTTCTTCTACAGTATTTTTAATTTCAATAATTGTGTTATTTGTCTCTGTATGTTTATTCTTTATTTCTTCTAGGTCTTTGTTAATTGATTTTTGTATTTTCTCCATTCTGTTTTCAAGGTTTTTGATAATATTTACTATCATTATTCTTAAATCTTTTTCAGGTAATTTTCCTATTTCCTCTTCATTTATTTGGACTTCTGTGTTTCTAGTTTGTTCCTTCATTTGTGTAATATTTCCCTGCCTTTCATTATTTTTTTTTAACATATTGTGTTTGAGGTTTCCTTTTCCCGGGCTTCAAGGCTGAATTATTTTTTCATTTTGTTTTCTTCCCTCCTAAGGTTGGTCCAGTGGTCTGTGTAAGCTTCATATAGGTTGAGATTTGTGCTGAGTTTTTGTTTGTTTTTCCTCTGATGGTCAAGGCTGAGTGAGGTGGTAATCCTGTCTGTTGATGACTAGGTTTGTATTTTTGCTTTGTTTGTTGTTTAGATGAGGTGTCCTGCACAGGGTGCTACTGATGGTTGGGTCTTGTATTCAACTGGTTTCCTTTGTGTAAGTTCTCACTATTTGATACTCAATAAGGTTAGTTCCTCAGTTAGCAAAAACAAAACCGGGAGCTGACTGTGGCTCAGATCATGAACTCTTTATTGTCAAATTCAGACTTAAATTGAAGAAAGTAGGGAAAACCACTAGACCATTCAGATATGACCTAAATCAAGTCCCTTATGATTATACAGTGGAAGTGAGAAATAGATTTAAGAGACTAGATCTGATAGAGTGTCTGATGAACTATGGATGGAGGTTCGTGACATTGTACAGGAGACAGGGATCAAGACCATCCCCATGGAAAAGAGATGCAAAAAAGCAAAATGGCTGTCTGGGGAGGCCTTACAAATAACTGTGAAAAGAAGAGAAGCAAAAAGCAAAGGAGAAAAGGAAAGATATAAGCATCTGAATGCAGAGTTCCAAAGAATAGCAAGCAGAGATAAGAAAGCCTTACTCAGTGATCAATGCAAAGAAATAGAGGAAAACAACGGAATAGGAAAAACAAGAGATCTTTTCAAGAAAATCAGAGATATCAAGGGAACATTTCACGAAAAGATGGGCTCGATAAAGGACGGAAATGGTACGGACCTAACAGAAGCAGAAGATATTAAGGAAAGGTGGCAAGAATACACAGAAGAACTGTACAAAAAAGATCTTCACGACCAAGATAATCACGATGGTATGATCACTTACCTAGAGCCAGACATCCTGGAATGTGAAGTCAAGTATGCCTTAGAAAGCGTCACTATGAATAAAGCTAGTGGAGGTGATGAAATTCCAGTTGAGCTGTTTCAAATCCTGAAAGATGATGCTGTGAAAGTGCTGCACTCAATATGCCAGCACATTGGAAAACTCAGCAGTGGCCACAGGACTGGAAAAGGTCAGTCTTCATTCCAATCCCAAAGAAAGGCAATGCCAAAGAATGCTCAAACTACTACACAATTGCACTCATCTCACACACTAGTAAAGTCATGCTCAAAATTCTCCAAGCCAGGCTTCAGCAATACGTGAACCATGAACTTCCAGATGTTCAAACTCGTTTTAGAAAAGGCAGAGGCACCAGAGATCAAATTGTCAACATCCGCTGGATCATGGAGAAAGCAAGAGAGTTCCAGAAAAAATATCTATTTCTGCTTCATTGACTATGCCAAAGCCTTTGACTGTGTGGATCACAATAAACTGTGGAAAATTCTGAAAGAGATGGGAATACCAGACCACCTGATCTGCCTCTTGAGAAACCTGTATGCAAGTCAGGAAGCAAGAGTTAGAACTGGACGTGGAACAATAGACTGGTTTCAAATAGGAAAAGGAGTACATCAAAGCTGTATATTGTCACCCTGCTTATTTAACTTATATGCAGAGTACATGATGAGGAATGCTGGGCTGGAAGAAGTACAAGCTGGAATCACGACTGCTGGGAGAAATATCAATAACCTCAGATATGCAGATGACACCACTCTTATGGCAGAAAGTGAAGAGGAACTCAAAAGCCTCTTGATGAAAGTGAAAGAGGAGAGTGAAAAAGTTGGCTTAAAGCTCAGCATTCATAAAACGAAGATCATGACATCTGGCCCTATCACTTCATGGGAAATAGATGGGGAAACAGTGGCAGACTTTATTTTTGGGGGCTCCAAAATCACTACCGATGGTGATTGCAGCCATGAAATTAAAAGACGCTTACTTCTTGGAAGGAAAGTTGTGACCAACCTAGATAGCATATTAAAAAGCAGAGACATTACTTTGCCAACCAAGGTCTGTCTAGTCAAGGCTATGGTTTTTCCAGTTGTCATGTATGGATGTGAGAGTTGGACTGTGAAGAAAGCTGAGTGCCGAAAAATTGATGTTTTTGAATTGTGGTGTTGGAGAAGACTCTTGAGAGTCCCATGGATTGCAAGGAGATCCAAACAGTCCATTCTATAGGAGATCAGTCCTGGGTATTCATTGGAAGGACTGATGCTAAAGCTGAAACTCCAATATTTTCGCTACCATGTGAAGAGTTGACTCATTGAAAAAAACTCTGATGCTGGGGGAGATTGGGGGCGGGAGAAGGGGATGACGGAGGATGAGATGGCTGGATGGCATCACCGACTTGATGCACATGAGTTTGAGTGAACTCCGGGAGTTGGTGATAGACAGGGAGGCCTGGCATGCTGCGATTCATGGGGTCATTCATGTCGGAATTCATGTGATTCCGACAAAGAGTTGGACATGACTGAGCGACTGAACTGAACTGAAAGTTAGTCCCTGGAGTAGGAAATGGCAACCCACTTCAGTATTCTTGCCTAGAGAATTCCATGGACAGAGGAGCCTGGCAGGCTACAGTCCATGGGGTCGCACAGAGTTGGACACAACTGAAGAGACTTGGCCGCCACCACCACAAGCTTAGTTCTCTGGTAGTCTACGATCTTGGAATCAGTGCTCGCACTCCCAAGTCTCAGGGTTTGATCTCTGGTCAGGAGTGAAAATTCCACAAGTGGTCGTTATGGCATTAAGTAAGATTAAAACTAATATCTAAAAACGAGAAACCAAAGATGAACCCCAGACAAAAGTCAGTTACAAAATCAGGCAAATAGTAAATAAAATGATGGAATATACACATATACATATACACCCATGAGCAGAATCAAAACTGTCCAACAAAAATAATAAAGTACAGTAGATTGATCCAGCAAACAAAGGAAATAAAAAATTATATTTACCAGTTAAGAACAAAGTAACTGAAGCACAGACTGGGAAACAAAACTAAAGCAAGGTGCCAAGAAGGGAATAAAGCAATGAAAACAAAACTAATGAATATGCTAAGAGGGAAAAATAGATATGCAAAGTTAAATGGAGGTTGAGGAAGAAGATTTATATACATTAAAGATTAACTGCAAGGGGAAAAGAACAGTAGGAAAGGCAAACAAAGGAATAAATGTAGAAAAAATATAATAGGTCAAAAAAATTAAAAGTAAAAATTATAAAAAAGAGGGAAAAAATGGAAGAAAAAGTAAAAGAAACAAAACCAAAAAAAGAGGAAAACTCCACAGAACTGCAAAAGCCCAATGTAGAAGCAGAGGTTTATAATAACAATAAAACGTGTGACTGAATATACACATAAACATATACACCCATAAGCAAAATATAAACAAAAATAAAGTGCAATAAATTGACCCGGTGAACAAAGGAAACCAAATATTATGTCAAAACTAACTAAAGCACAAACTGGAAAACAAAACTAAAGCAAGGTGCAAAGTGGGGAATAAAGCAATGAAAATAAAACTAACAAATATACTAAGAGGAAAGGAAAGAACGAATAGATGTGCAAAGTTAAATAGAGGTAGATAAAGAAGATTTATATACATTAATGATTAACTGCAAAGGGAAAAGAACAGTAGGAAAAGCAAGCAAAGGAATAGATGTAGAAAAAATATAATAGGTCAAAAAAATTAAAAGTAAAAATTATAAAAAAGAGGGAAAAAATGGAAGAAAAAGTAAAAGAAACAAAACCAAAAAAAGAGGAAAACTCCACAGAACTGCAAAAGCCCAATGTAGAAGCAGAGGTTTATAATAACAATAAAACGTGTGACTGAATATACACATAAACATATACACCCATAAGCAAAATATAAACAAAAATAAAGTGCAATAAATTGACCCGGTGAACAAAGGAAACCAAATATTATGTCAAAACTAACTAAAGCACAAACTGGAAAACAAAACTAAAGCAAGGTGCAAAGTGGGGAATAAAGCAATGAAAATAAAACTAACAAATATACTAAGAGGAAAGGAAAGAACGAATAGATGTGCAAAGTTAAATAGAGGTAGATAAAGAAGATTTATATACATTAATGATTAACTGCAAAGGGAAAAGAACAGTAGGAAAAGCAAGCAAAGGAATAGATGTAGAAAAAATAATAATAGGTTTAAAAAATTAAAATTAAAAAAAGAGAGGGGAAAAAAAAAAAGGAAAACTCCCCAGAACTGCAAAAGCCCAAAATAGGGTCAGAGATTTATAACAATAAAAAATGTGACTGAAAAAAAAAAAAAGAAAAAAAAAGCTCAGAAGCTTAATTATATTTCATAGTGCCAATAAAATTGACAACTACAACTCAGGGCGGGGGGTAGGGGTGGAAACAAAAAGAAAAAATTCCAAAAGAATCTACAGAACATGTCAAAATATAAGAATAATAAATGTTTTTCTTGAGTCACTGCTGTCAGAGTCCTTTCCCTCACTAGGAGTCACAGTCCACTCACCTCCCTAGGATGCCCTCCAACACTGTGCTGATCTCTGGAGCTACTGTGGGGGCAGCTCAGATCCTCATCTGGTCCTACTCCTGTGTGTTCTTGCCTCCAATGTTCACTGCTATCAGAACTAGTGCATTTTCTTTTGTGGGAGCTCTTAATAACCTTTTATATATTCCATAGACACAGAGTCTGCCTAGTTGATCTTGTGGATTTAATCTGCAGCTTGTACAGCTGGTGGGAAGCTTTGGGCTCTTCTTCCTTAGTCACACTGCCCCTGGGTCTCAATTATGGGCACTTTATTTCCCACCACTGCATGTGGGTCATCCACTGGGGTTTGCTCCTGAGGCTGCCCTGGAAGACTTGTGTTTGCCCCTGTGAGGGCCAGGTGCAGAGGTGGTGTAGCTGCTTGGGTCGCAAGGGTTCTGGCAGCACCAAGTAATCAGGGGAGTTGGTGACTAGGGCAGCAGGAAATATAGTTCTCTAGAAGGGTATAGCAACCGGTATTGGCCAATACACTCTAGTATTCTTGCCTGGAGAACTCCCCTCCCTGACAGAGAAGCCTGGCAGGCCACAGTCTACAGTGTCACAAAGAATTGGGCACTACCAAAATGACCCTGCACACATAGATAAAAGACTTTTTGCCTGTGGAAACTCTGCCCCAGTGAGAGTTGAACGTGAAGGTGGCACAGCTGCTTGGCTTTTGGGGACCCTGGCAGCGCCAGGAGCCTCCATCGCAGGAGTTATGGCTCTATCAGTTATGGCTCTTTCTATTGGCTATATTTTTTCAAGCCTCTTATAGCTGGCGATCAGAAGGCCTCTTTGGCCAGTCTTTCTTTGTAGCTCTGACCTCTGTTGTTCGGAGCATCAGGCACATAGAGGAACCCCCCTGACTGGGGTCCTACTCTGCAGTTCGGCGCATCAGTCACTTAATGGGACACCCTGGGTGGGGTCTTACTCTGTAGTTCAGTGTGTCAGGCATTTGATGCGCCAGCCTCTCTGTTGTTCAGCTGCCAGTGCTGGCATATTGGGGGAGAGAGTTTATGGTGATGGCTCCACTCCTACGCATGACTCGGCAGTATCGCCTTGCTTCCATGGCTGCCCGACTTTCCTCCACAGGCATTTCCCACCATAATCTTCTCCCTCATATCACCTCGATCCATCTATCCACAGTCAACAGCAGCCCTCACCCTGCTATTGCTCCACAATCCCTAAACTCCAGCTCCTGTACCTTCCAGGGGAATCTGTGTCCCTGTCTGGGGTATGTATGGCTGCAGCAAGGACTGTCTGATTCCCATTCCATTTAGGCCCTCACAGATCAGCTGTTTCACTCCCAGCCTTAAATGTTTCTCCTCTGACTCAGACAATTGCCCCAGTGTGGGGATCAGCTTCCCGCTTCAGTTCCCCCACCCCCTGAAGGCAGGTCTAGTCCTGCTAACACTCCTGTTTTTTCCCCTAATACCTTCATCCTACCGAGTTTTGCGTGGATCTATGTATTATTTTCCACTGGTCAAGTACTCCTGTCTGCTCTCAAATGGTGTTCTGCATGCATTTCTGTGTTTCAAGTTGTATTCCTGATGTATCCGTGGAGAGAAATGTAATCCACGTCCACCTACTCTTCCACCATCTTGTTCTCTCCTTTATATATATATCTCCTATATATCTTTTTATATAAATAGTTTATTTACAGTATTAGGTTAGTTTCAGATGTATAATATAGCAATTCAAAATTTTTATAGATTATACTCCATTTAAAGTTACTATAAAATATTGGTTATATTCCCTGTGTGGTAAAATCTATCATTGTAGTTTATCTTATACATAATAGTTTATACCCTTAACCTCCTCCTTTTTCTTTCCCCTTCTCTCCCCACTGGTAACCACTAGTTTATTCTCTATCTGTGAGTCTGTTTCAGTTTTCTTATATTTATCCATTTGTTCTATTTTTTAGATTTCATTAAGTGGTAACATATACTATTTGACTTTCTCTGTTTGACTTATTGTACTAAGACCCTCTAAGTCTATCCATTTTGTTGCAAATGGCAAAATCTCATTCTTTTTTCATGGTTGAGTAGTGTTCCATTGTATATATGTACCGTAGCTTTTTTACCCATCCATCTGTTGATGGACATTTACGTTGCTTCCATATCTTAGCTATCATAAATAATGCTATCAACATTGGGATGCATTTTTTTTTTTTGCATGTGTATTTTTAAATTTCTGTTTTCATTTTCTTTGGATGTATACCCAGGAGTGGAATAGCTAGATAGTTCTATTTTTAGCTTTTGAGGAAACTCCAAACTGTTTTCCATAGTGGCTGCACCAATTTACATTCCAACCAACAGTGTACTAGAGTTCATTTTCCTCTCCATGACTTATTATGACTAACGAAGTACAGTCAAGTGATGTTATGCCAATTCTAGTTACAGAGCTCAAGAGACCTGGTGAGTTTTCACTTCTTTTCCTGAAGCTCTGATGCCACCACATAAACAAGCCTGCATTGGCCTGTTGGATGATAAAAGACATCGCTCCAGCCAACAGCCAGCCAGCCAACCACCAGACACGTGAGTAGAGTAGTCAACTTCCAGTCAACCCCCAGACTGAATATAGACTGAGCCTAGATAAGATCAGCTGAGCCTGGACAGATCAGCAGAACTACCCAGCTGGATAGTAGACTTGGGAACAATAATAAATGGTTGTTGTTTCAAGTCAATGATTTTGACTCAAGTTAATAAATCTTCTAAAACAATAGTAGATAAGTGATATAATTGATTAAAAGGGAATCTGAGCAGAAATGTAGAGTTAATGAAAGTGATCAAGCATCTTAAAGCAATAATTTCTATAATTACACATGAAATTGTTTTTCTCAAGGGAGATTTTTAAAGGAATGATAAGTCTTATTGACTTTTAAAAATGAGAACCTAATCTGTCACTATCAGGCACATTTTTTTCCAAATAAATATTGAATCCAACCATTATGGTCTAGTTTAATTCCTATCTAGTTTCAAGGATACACACGTAGATTTAAAATCAGCTTTGGTCTAAGGATACTGATCTTACCTCAGTCATTAAAGAAACCCACATGATGTATACTCAAGAAAGGAATTTCGGTGTTTGAGGACTGGGTTCTTGTCTAAATCAACTTCCTCATGTGCTAAATATGGATAATACTACATATCCACTGAGAAAATTTGTCAGGAGTTTCAAAGGAAACATCAACGTGCAATTCTAGGTAAAGTTAAGTGCTTGACAAACATAACTGAATTCAAAGAAACCTAATCTGTATAACCTCCTTGAAAAGTCTGGGTGAAAAGATAAACAACCAGGAGTCCTTCTTAAATAAAGTTCTTGAAACTTCCTGAGAAAAATGTCAAGTAGATTTCAAGACACAAGTTCAAAGTTTGAGCCTTTGTGATTATAGTCCCTAAAAAGTGAGAAAAGGTGGTCTTTAAATTCTCACACAACATCTGAACATGTCTCAGTAAGGAATTCTGACTGACCATGAGCAGGGACGAGTCTGTGGGGCATAGCTGAGAATACTTCTGACCCGACCTTAAGACATTTGTTCTAAATTCTTCAACAAAGGGAACAATAAAATGGAAAGGTCCTGGTTACATACAGAAGGCCTTAACAAAGAGCTGACTTTCCAGTTCAAGTTGGCTAACTGAATACATGATTTACTCTAAAAAAATCCCATTAAAATGACAGGAAAAATATATATACATATTTTAAGAATTAATCTCAGTGCAGCAAATTTGAAAGAGATGCCACCAACTGGGTTTCTGGAGAATATATAGCTGTTCAGACCAGATTGCAAGTCTAGAAGAGCTAAGGAAGTCATAATCTCTTACAAAAGAAATAGAAGGTCAGTGTGTTTTCCCAAGTGTGCCCCAAAATAATCCAAAGACCAGAAAAAGTGGGAACTAGGGGAAAGAGTAGGAGAGAGACATTGGGTGAGGTGATTAATTAAGAATGACAGTGCTTACATTGGGATGCGCCCACATCCCTGTCGTCCTGGAGGAAGTGGTTACTTATAGCTACAGACTCTTTACTGGTCTGCAGAGTCAAGACATGAGGGTGGCTCTCTAAAGTGGGATTTGAGGCATAGGAAATTCCAGAGGGCCTGAGGCTGGAGAAGCAGTGCTATAGATAGGCATTGGTCCCTGGAGGGACTGGACTGCTGGTACTCTGGTTCCACCCACACTTCCCTACCTCCCCACCCGCCCTAACTACTGGAGCTGGGCTCCTGTAATGAGAACCTGTTTCAGTGTTATACAAACAGCGATTTTCATTTTTGGTAAGACACAGCTAAGGACAACAGAATGTCTATATGTTTGAGGAAAACCAAGAGAAAAGACAACAAATATAACTTAATACTAATAAGTTCTAAACTCAGTAGAAGAATGAACCCCTGGGGAAATGAGGGAATCACAGCAAATGAAATAAAACTGCAAAATAAACATAATTAATTTCCTCAAATTGGTTGAAAGGGATATTGTGTTCAAACAAAATAATAGATTGCAATGAAAAAGCAACAAAGGATATCTTCAAAGTTAAAAATATGATCAAAATATGATGGTCCAAACAGCAAAATGCACCTAGTGCAACAGATAATCAGCTGGAAGATGGAAGCAAGTGATTCTCCTACCATGTAATGCATTAAGAGAGGAGAAAATGTCGGGGCATATCTAAAGAACATGAGGAAGAGATCTGGGAGAACAACCATCTATTTGGTAATTATTCTAAAATGCAAAAGAAAGAAAACGAGGAAGAATAAAATCAATAATACAGTAAAATGTCCTTTACAGATCTTCAAATGAAAAACTCCAAATTAAAAAAAAAAAAATCCACTAAACTCACTCTGGTGAAATTTCAGAACTCAAACATAAAGAGACTGTCCTGAAACACATCCCAGAGACAAAGAGTTCCTTATCAATAAGGAAACAGAATTAGAACAACATTCTGAACCTAGAATTCTAGGTTTTTGGATCATTTATTGTCAATTTTAATATTCTCTTATAAATGTTTTTAAAACTCTGAATTTTCTCCTGCCTAGCAAAGTCATGCTCAAAATTCTCCAAGCCAGGCTTCAGCAATATGTGAACTGTGAACTTCCAGATGTTCAAGCTGGTTTTAGACAAGGCAGAGAAACCAGAGATCAAATTGCCAACATCTGCTGGATCATGGAAAAAGCAAGAGTTCCAGAAAAACATCTATTTCTGCTTCATTGACTATGCCAAAGCCTTTGACTGTGTCGATCACAATAAACTGTGGAACATTCTGAAAGAGATGGGAATACCAGACCACCTGACCTGCCTCTTGAGAAACCTGTATGCAGGTCAGGAAGCAACAGTTAGAACTGGACATGGAACAACAGACTGGTTCCAAATAGGAAAAGGAGTTCATCAAAGCTGTATATTGTCACCCTGCTTATTTAACTTATATGCAGAGTACATCATGAGGAACGCTGGGCTGGAAGAAGCACAAGTTGGAATCAAGAGTGCTGGGACAAATATCAATAACCTCAGATATGCAGATGACACCACCCTTATGGCAGAAAGTGAAGAAGAACTAAAGAGCCTGTTGATGAAAGTGAAAGAGGAGAGTGAAAAAGTTGGCTTAAAGCTCAACATTCAGAAAACTAAGATCATGGTCCCATCACTTCATGGCAAATAGATGGGGAAACAGTGGAAACAGTGTCAGACTTCATTTTTTTGTGCTCCAAAATCACTGCAGATGCTGATTGCAGCCATGAAATTAAAAGACACTTATTCCTTGAAAGGAAAGTTATGACCAACCTAGATAGCATATTAAAAAGCAGAGACATTACTTTGCCAACCAATGTCCGTCTAGTCAAGGCTATGGTTTTTCCGGTGGTCATGTATGGATGTGAGAGTTGGACTGTGAAGAAAGCTGATTGCCAAAGAATTGATGCTTTTGAACTGTGGTGTTGGAGAAGACTCTTGAGAGTCCCTTGGACTGCAAGGAGATCCAACCAGTCCATTCTGAAGGAGATCAATCCTGGGTGTTCATTGGAAGGACTGATGCTAAAGCTGAAACTCCAATACTTCGGGCACCTCATGAGAAGAGTTGACTCACTGGAAAAGACTCTGATGCTGGGAGGGATTGGGGGCAGGAGGAAAAGGGGACGACAGAGAATGAGATGGCTGAATGGCATCACCGACTGGATGGACGTGAGTTTGAGTGAACTCCGGGAGTTGGTGATGGACAGGGAGGCCTGCTGTGATTCATGGGATCGCAAAGAGTCAGACACGACTGAGAGACTGAACTGAATGTTTTGATCAAATTCTCTAAGTCATGTTCTCTCCTGTGATTCAACTCTAACTTGCTTATACTTTTGGTTTTTACTTTCACTTTTACTCACATTTAATTATGGAAAGAACCTTAGTAATTTCAAGTGAATGGGTTATTTTGCTCTTCTTTTGTTAGTAATTATGTATTAGAGTTATAAAATCATAGCTGAAATAACTTCTCCAGTTTGAAATTTACTGGGCTTTCTTTCGATATGTATATATGTGTGTGTCGACTAAAATATGGCCGATTTTTATAAGTATTCCACAGAACTTGAAAAGAATGTGTATTCTCTTACTGTTAAGTATATTGTTCTCTCCACATGTATTAAGAGATACATATTCACAGTGACATTCAGATTTCTTTTAGAAAGGGTTTTTCAGTGGTACCTCTTTGAGTAAATATGCAAGTACATGCTCCCCAAATATTTACCTTTATTTTAGCTTTCAGTGAAGACAGACTCAACAGTGAATAAAGCACAGACTCTGGTGATTAACTGGATGGTAGGTGTAAGGAAAACAGAGGAAAAGCAAATTTAGGGATAAAAATAAATATTTCATGTTTGGACATGTTGAAATTAAAGTACCCTTAAGTTATTCAGGTAGAGATAAGCTGTCAAATATTCAGATATACAGGTTGGAAGAGATCTGGCTTCGGTATATGAATTTGGGTTTAATCTGGATCCAGGACTCATAGATTACTTGTGCAATCAAGAACAGATTTGGTGCCAAATCTGATCAGTCCATAGTGAGATTGAAGATAAGTGTTTGGAAAGACTATGAGGCCAAGTCAATGTTGAGCAGTAATGAGTAAAAGGACAAGTCAGCATTGGATGCCATGGCAGAGGCAAGAGCTATACATGCAGGTGTGCAGTACATCCGCTCATCTTGTTATAAATAGTAGCTGAAGTCATAGGTGAGAATGAGTTTGCCTCCCAACAGCACGTAGTATGAGAAGAAAATAGTGATTAAGATAAATCCAATGGATTACCACTACTTAAGAAGTGGATAAAAGAAGGTTTATCTTCACATAGGGTCAGCATGTTTTTTCCACCTGGGTTTTCAAGCATTTCATGCTTATTATAAGGAGCCACAAAGAGTTCTGGGAGTTTTGCCTATAATTTTATGAGATGAACTGAAAGTTACGTGGATCAGTTGACCTCACTGTTCTATAGCTACAGCCACAAGAATTTGAGCTGGAAGAATTATAACCAACAGCGCTTAGGTTAATTGTCCCAAATTTTATTATTACAGAGCTCCTATCCATGGCCTTATGTCTTTTATCTAAGCCTCATATATTTTAGATCCTGTACTCTGGTCCTAAATGAATTTGCAGAACAAATGCTTTCTTTGGCTATCCTAAATACAGTTCATTGATTTTTTTCCTCCATGCCATAAAGACAGAAATAGCCCACTCTCTTTATTAAATTTAAATTAGATTAAAATTTCTGTATTGACGCGGACTTTCCAGGGATAAGATGGCCTAAATCAGAAGTGAGAGAAAAGTTTTGCAAACATTCTAGAACATAAAATCAAACTGATTGTTACAGTATTTTAGAACCTTAATATGTTGCTCGTGAATGAGGAACATTTTTACTGCATTATTATGTTGGAAGTCAGAAAGCACAGGTTTTATTCTACCATGTATCAGTAACTCCTATGAAACTGAGTTAGTTAATTGGTTGTTCAGAGGACCAACTTATCCCCATTTGCCTTGGATTTTCCCAGTTTTAGCACTGAAAGCAATGTAGCTCAGGAAACCTGTAGCCCAGGGCAAGCAGGACAGTTTATTGGTTGCCGTACTGATTCCCCCTGAATCTTAATTTCCTCATTTGCACAATGGGATCACATGACCTATATATCTCAGTTAGCTTTAAAATTCTAAAGAGAGAAATTCTACATACAAAAAAGGTAGCAACTTGCATCATACAATTTTCCCTCACCAAAGACCAACGTATTCATATATACTGATTTTGCAGTATAAAACAGTATTTTTAATCCCCCAAAATCAACAAGATTATATAGATGGATCATAACCTTACTAAAAAACAAAGTGGGCTTAACATTTCTCAAAGACCTGAAACTAGGAGAAGCCAAGAGATGTAGCAGCAAAGGAAAATGCTTGGGCCAGGAGAATGTCCTATTTTGAGACTAAAAAACTTCTCCTTCACAGTTCTGTCCATCCTGGCCCAGCTAACATCAGATCCCTTTTCTATTCTTTGGTGGTTATCAACAACAAAGGTCCTGAAGAGATATCAGCCTCCAATGAGAATGAAAGTAAGGCTTTGTGAAGACGTGAATACAGGATACAGCGACCTGATCAGTAGAGGGCCAGTCAAAATAATAGAAAAGTTTTCTCTAGCTGAGGCCAAGAGTTTGCTTAACTCCGTGACTCCCAGTACTGAGTCACTCTGAAGGACTACAGGTCCAAGAGTTTATGCAGTCATTTCTTGCCCTCTACCCATGAACAACAGCCTTCAGATAATTTCATTTTTCTGAGACACAAGTTCTCAGTGGGGACATCTGAGTTTTTACTAGTATTACCTCTCTGGGAGGCATTTTATAGCCTAAAAGAAAACTGACCTGTTCATTTCCAACAAAGAGTTCATCAACCCTAATTTTTTATAGGAAGTGGAAAAAAAGGAAAAAGAAAGCTAAATACTAAGCATTAGTATGGATGTGAGAGTTGGACTGTGAAGAAAGCTGAGCACCGAAGAATTTATGCTTTTGAAGTGTGGTGTTGGAGAAGACTCTTGAGAGTCCCTTGGTTGCAAGGAGATCCAGCCAGTCCATTCTACAGGAGATCAGTCCTGGGTGTTCATTGGAAGGACTGATGTTGAAGCTGAAACTCCGGTACTTTGGCCACCTCATGCGAAGGGTTGACTCACTGGAAAAGACTCTGATGCTGGGAGGGATGGGGGCAGGAGGAGAAGGGGATGACAGAGAATGAGATGGCTGGATGGCATCACTGACTCGATGGACATGAGTCTGAGTGAACTCTGGGAGTTGGTGATGGACAGGGAGTCCTGGTGTGCTGTGATTCATGGGTCGCAGAGTCGGACACAACTGAGCGACTGAACTGAGAAGTCTATAGTTTATGCCTCACAGCCAATAACTGGTTGAGTCTGCTTAATTGCTGACAGTTAAATCACATGTTCTTACCTGAACATCTCCAGAAGCAAAACAAAGACTATAGTGTCTTTTCAAGGCCCTGGATTGTGGTTAATTTACCCTTAAAAGAATGGGAGGTAGATTCAGAGAAGCATCTAGTTCCAGGAAGAGCTGGACATAATTTAATAATTAGCATCTGATGAATTAGAACTTTAGTGCATGGAAGATAAAAGGTAGCAGTCATCTTTTGTCTGTTGAGAGCCATATAGAAAGTGGGTTCAAATTTATCATGCTTCTCTCCTGCTTAAATGCAGTTTCCTACCTCCCACACAACAAACTCCAAATTCCCTGGACTGGTAACAGTCAAGATCCACTGCTACTGATTTCACCCTGGAATTCCAATCTAATCTCCTTTTTCTGAGCTCAAACCTTGCTCTGTCTTTTATTCCAATCATCATTTCCCAAATTGTTATTCACCTTTCTATCTCTGTGCTTTACCTGTACAATGCCTTCTACCTGGTCGGCCCTACCCACTTCTGTCTTCCTCTCAGCATACTATTTATCCTTCAACCTCCAACCCATCACAAAATCTTTCCTGATTTCTCCAGCCCACAGTGATTTTTCCCGTTCCTAAATTCCTAGAGCACATATTCAACGCCCTGAGCCAAATATGTAAAGCCGTACCTAGTGTGCAGCTTTCTTGCCACATGCATGGGTCTTGCCTCCTCAACCAGCTGCTTATATCCTTGAGGGCACTGACTTTTATAACTTGCATTTCCCCTCACTATTATTAAGTTAAGACAGCACAGTTTACCGAGTTCTGGATTAGGTCACAAGAACATGTCCTTCTCTGGAGATTAGGAGGTGTGTCCATTGGTCTAAAACAATTTAAAGGAAGAAAAATTAAAGCTGGAGGGATAATAATAGACTCCAGAAAGACAATAATAGATAACAGATAATACAACTAGATTTTAGAAGGATTCTAAAATAAGATACAACTGACAATCCATTTGTCCTAGGCCAAAGAGAAAATATGATGGAAAATCTGGGTTTACATGACAATAACCATTGGCTGAGACTGGAAATATTTAGCCAAGGAATATATCATGTTGTAGTCATTATGTCAAACACTGATTCAGAGATTTTATTAATTTTTTAATGAATTGGCATAGTCAACTCTTATTAAAGGAAAATTAGGTTGAGGACTCTACTGCATACCAAGCTAAAGCTTGAGTAAATTCAAGTTCCTCCTTTCACTTTTCTTCTTATTAAATGTGTCTTCACAGGAGACTATGTTTTGGGCAGCATAATTGAGTGTATTTATTGCAAGACTGAAGGAAAATCTGCAAGCAGATGATGAAATGTGCTCACGTACTATTAGCAAAGTTTAGTTAAGACAGGAAGACATGAGGAATGTAAAAGAAACCAAAAGTTTATAAATGAGCCTTCTCAGCATTCTGCTAGGGGCTCTTTATGAGGTATGTTGCTTTACCATAAAGTTCCCATGTGGTTTTTTTTTTCCCTGTCTCTTTTTCTCCCTATATTTTTTGTATCTCATTTTCTATAAGACATATAGAGCTGTGCTGCAAAGCAGAAGTAAATTTAATATGCAAACTTAGCAACACCAATTGTAAAATGCAATTACTAGTAAGAGAGAACTTTTTCAACAGAAAGGAATTAGGTGACCAGCTTTTGCTGGAATCAATCACATTCAAGAAGGCACACAGGGTCAAAAAATTTTTTTAAGTTTTGATTTTTATAGAGAACTTTTAGGTTTTCAACAAAATAATAGGGAGGTACAGACATGCCCCTACATATAACCCCTGCCCCCAACACATGCATGGCCTCTCATATTATCAACGTCATTCAAAAAAATCATATATATTGTTTGAGGGAGTTAAAGTCACTCAGTCGTGTCTGACTCTTTGTGACCCCATGAATAGTCCATGGAATTCTACAGGCCAGAATACTGGAGTGGGTAGCCATTCCCTTCTCCAGGGGATCTTCCCAATCCAGGGATCAAACCCAGGTCTCCCACACTGCAGGTGGATTCTTTACCAGCTGAGCCACCAGGGAAGCCCCAAATATATATTCTTTGACTGAGGTTTAACTTACATTGAAATATCATAATCACTCAGAGTCCAGAGTTTACTTTAAGGTACCTTTCAGTGCTGCATATTCTGTGGGTTCAGACATATGTATGAGGATCTGTATCCACCACCATTATAATATCATATAGAGTTGCTTTTATTTTACTGCCATAAAAATCCGTGCTTCACCTGTTCATTTCTCCCTGCACTCTCCCCCGACCAGCAATCAATGATCTTTTACCATCTCCATAGCCAAAAAAAAAAATGTATTTTTTGCTCCTTCCCAAATGCAATATAGTTGGAATCATACAGTATGTAGCCTTTTCAGATTGGCTTCTTCCACTTAGTAGTAAGCCTTTAAGTTTCCTCCACATCTTTTCATGGCTTGATAGATCATTTCCTTTTAGTGCTGAATAATATGCCATTGTCTGGATGTCCAACAGTTTGCTTATCCATTCACCTGATACATGTATATCAGCAAACTGATTCTAAAGTTTATATAGAGAGGCAAAAGATCAGAATAGCCAACACAATATTGAAATTGGAGGACAGATGCTTACCTGACTTAGTACAAAGCTACAGCAGTCAAGACAATGTGGTATTGGTACAAGATTAGACAAATAGATCAACAGAATAAAAGGAAGAGCACAGAAATATACTGCTTAAATATCAACTGACTTTGGATAAAGGAACAAAGGCAATAGTCTCTTCAACAAATGGCACTGGAACAAATGGACATTCACATGCTAAGAAATGAATCCAGACATAGACCTTACACCTTTCCCAAAAATTGATTCAAAGTGGATCATGCTGCTGCCGCTGCTGCTAAGTCACTTCAGTCGTGTCCAACTCTGTGTGACCCCAGAGACGGCAGCCTACCAGGCTCCGCTGTCCCTGGGATTCTCCAGGCAAGAACACTGGAGTATTGCCATTTTCTTCTCCAATGCATGAAAGTGAAAAGCGAAAGTGAAGTCGCTCAGTCATGTCCGACTCTTAGTGACCCCATGGACTGCAGCCTACCAGGCTCCTACATCCATGGGATTTTCCAGGCAAGAGGACTGGAGTCAGGTGCCATAGACCTAGGTATAAAACACAAAGCCATGAAACTCCTAGAAGATAACACAGGGAGAAAATTAAATGATTCTAGATATGGTAATACATTTTTAGATACAATGCCAATGACACTATTCATGAAAGAAATCATTGATAAGCTGGACTTCATTAAAAGTAAGAAGTTCTGCTTCACAAAAGACAATATCAGAGAATTAATGCTAAGCCACAGACTAAGATAAAATATTTGTAAAAGATCACATCCGATAAATGGCTATCCTCCAAAATATACAAAGAACCCTTAAAACTCAACAACAACAAAATTAAAAAAAATATATATGATTTAAAAATGAGCCAAAGACCTTAACTGATTCCTCAGCAAGAAACGTATACAGATGACAAATAAACATGAAAAAATTCTCCACATCGTATGTAATCGAGGAAATGCAAATCAAAACAACTAAATACAACTACGTACCTATTGGAATAGCCACAACTCAGAACACCGACAACTCTAAAAGCTGGTAAGGATACGAAACAGCAGCAGGAACTCTCATACATTTCTGATGGAAATGCAAAAAAGTGCAGCCACTTTAGAAGGCGGTTTGACGGTTTCTTACTCTTTTCATACAATTCAGCAATCACACTCCTTGGTATTTACCCAAGAGAAGTGAAAACATATGTCTACACATAACCTGAACATGCATGTCTATAGCAGCTTTAGTCATGATTGCCAAAATTTGGAAGCCATCAGACTGACTCTAACATCACTTAACACATTTGCTCTCAGGAGCTTCATATTCTTCTATGCCACTAGACTTCCTCTGACCTTGAACTTCTCTTCTTATAGTAAAGACAGACTTTTTGTCTGCTTATTCAGTGATGGACTTTTCAACACCTGACATTCCACACCACTTTGTCCTATTTCTTTGTCTAACTTTTAAATGCCCAACTCTACACCAATTCCTTTTAACTTCCTTCTCTGAAAGAAGCTGCTGTAGATGACCTTGCCAGTGAACCAGAGGGTCACCTTATAAAGCATTACCTGTAATTTCTGACTGACAGTTCTCTCCTTCATCTCCTAGAGACTTCCCAGTGCCACACCTGATCTTCAAGCTCCCAGCCCAACTTGTGCTTTTCTCAGTCTCTGGAATGACTAATTCTATACTTTACTTAGACCAGAGCCATTCGGCAGGACATCCTACAAATTCCTTCTCTCAACATCTATCTGCATTTTCATCCCTTCCTTCCACACCTCTCTGTCAGGTAAAGTACCAGGCATCTTTCCTAACTGAACCCCATCTCTCGTCTCCTTGATTTCTCTCTTCCCATCTCTCCTACCTGGCTCCATTGATCATTCCCTTTTCTTGCATTTGTCTCTCGAGATTTTTCTCATCACTCTCTCCTTGTTCTCTGTCTACAATTATGTGTATGCATTTTTTCAATTCTAATTTTTTAAAAATGTTTTTCAACAATGTGTGATGGGAAAATATTTTTAGTTTTATCTTTTGATTTCTTTATACTCTCTGGTCTTTCTTCCATTTAATGAGCAAAGGCATTCTGTGTTTATTTCTTCAAAGAAGAGATGTTGCACAATAATTTTCTTTTTCAAAAAATGTATCTTAGCTTTTCTATCTCAAAAGTCTTTATTAATTGGGGATGGAACATGGTAAATAGGATGGAGCAATAGATTTGGAAGAACAATAATGAGGAAAAAGCCACAGATTGGGAGAGAATATTCATATAAATATTTCTAATGTAGGACTTATGTCCATAATATGTAATCATAAGGTCAACAATAAAAGACTAGCCTACAAATAATAGGTAAAGATGTGGAGCAGCTAGCATTCTTATAAATCATTGATGAAGTGTAAAAATAGTATATCTGTTTTGAAGAGTTATTTGATAGTTTCTTATAAAATTAAACATAAATCTATTCCATGACTCAGAAATCCCATTATATGTCTTTGTTGTTGTTTAATCACTAAGTTGTGTCTGACTCTTTGCGACCCCATGGACTATAGCCCCCCAGGCTCCTGTATCCATGGGATTTTCCAGGCAAGAATACCGGATGGGTTGCCATTTACTTTTTCAATTTTATGTCTTCATCCAAGAGAAATTTTTAAAATGTCCATGAAGAGACTGGTATAAGAAGTATCACTATAATAACTAAAAACAAGCCAAATGTCCACTGATAACTACATGGATAAACAATTCTGGTACATCGATGCACTGGAATGTTACTTAGAATTTAAATGGAACCAGTTATTGATATACTCAGCAATATGGAAGAGTCTCAGAAATATAACATAAAGAGGGGAAAAACCCAGAAACCTAAAAGTACATTCTATTTAATCCCATTTTAATCCTGGGTGTTCACTGGAAGGTAAAGCTGAAACTCCAATACTTTGGCCACCTCATGCAACGAATTGACTCACTGGAAAAGACTGATGCTGGGAAGGATCGGAGGTGGGAGGAGAAGGGGACGACGGAGAATGAGATGGCTGGATGGCATCACCGACTCTGTGGACATGAGTCTGAGTGAACTCTGGGAGTTGGTGATGGACAGGGAGTCCTGGCGTGCTGTGATTCATGGGGTCGCAAAGAGTCGGACACGACTGAGCGACTGAACTGAGCTGAACTGATAGGAAGTCTAAGCACAGACAAACCTAATCTGTGGTGAGAGAATTTGGAACAGTAGTGGATTCTGGGATTGGGGAAAGGAGGGAATTGACTGGATGAGAGAAAGAAACTTTCTGGGATGATGAAAATAGTCTTTATCTTATTAGAGGTATGCCTTGTGTAATCATATGCATTTATCAAAATTAAGCTGAAAACTTAAGATTGATTTTAATTCATGTAAATTATCCCTTTACAAAATAAATTTCAAAATTAAAGCTAACTCAAAAGTAGAAAAAAATGAAAATGTGTGTGTGTTCCCTGGTGGCTCAGATGGTAAAGCATCTGCCTATAATGCGGGAGACCCAGGTTCAATCCCTGGGTTGGGGAAGATCTCCTGGAGAAGGAAATGGCAACCCACTCCAGTATTCTTGCCTGGAAAATCCCATGGACGGAGAAGCCTGTAGGCTACAGTCCACGGGGTGGCAAAGAGTCAGACACGACTGAGCGACTTCACTTTCACTTCATTTTCTAAGCTATACATTCCTCAAACATTGCAACTGGGTTTTATTTGTGGTATATCTTATCATATTCAATGACTCACACCCTACAGGTACTTTGTAGCTTGATAAATGATTGAGTTCAAGGTACGGTCTTATGAGTCAAATTATTTCAGCCTTTAAGTAGGATATATTGTATTTGCTGTTTGAAAGTACCGATGTACAAGTGAAGGAAAAACATTTTTAATTTTTTAAAAATAAAACACTTAAAGAAACCAGTGGATGTTAAACTCCAGGATGCCCTAGCCATGTCTGTCCATTCACCACTGCATTTCCAATGCCCAGCATGTAGCATTATGCGCTTGTAGGCATTCACCATCTGTGGACTAAACAAGCCAGGATGGATAAAGAAATGAAGAGGATTACTGACAAAGAGATAAGGGTGCAATCCCCAACAGAGCTACACAGCCAGCAAAATAATTAGTATTAGACATATAATTATATTATGGATCTTGAATCATTGTCACTTTCTCAAATATATTATAGAAGGGGAGGAATGCCAGATAATAGGAGAAGGTCAAATGCTTTGGTTTAACTATGCATAAATAATGTAAAGTTGATTTTAGGCATTTAGGAATCAGATATAAATAATCAGATCTTTAGAATTCTTATCAAGCTTGATAATCACATTATCAAGGTACAGTGTTGATAAGTTAGTCAGTGGTCATCCTCACAGAAAACATGTTAGGTTGCCTCTAAATTATACCTCAGCTTTCTCTGGGGCTATCATGTTACTGAAGACAAATTTATTTTCCTTTACTTGGGACCTACCATGAACTGCGATGCTAGAAGGCACAGCCCTCATTCTGGTACACCCTACCCTGTATCAAATTATCTCAAAAGTCATTCCAACTAAGTAAAGTTTTCAGAGGAATATTCTTTTAAATTAACTCTAAAGTAAAACTCTCTTGCATCTAGGAGACATGAAAAGGGGCATCTCTAAATCTGTCATGGCTAGGAAATTCTTGCGTGAGTGTACTAGAAAGGAAGAAGAGAGAAGACGGGACATTTAAATAGCTGGAAGGGGGAATTGGGGTGTTAGAGAATATGGCAGACAAAAGGAAGACACATGAAGTAGCCATGGTAATGCGATATAAACAGAGCGACCCCCCTCCTCACACTGCTCCTTGCAGTAGACCTGCAGGAGGCTGAAAGAGAAAAGACAAAGGGGACTTCATATTTGCTTTATCTTCCCCATTCCTAAATCTGGCTTTACTACCCATCATCTCAAGGGGAAAACATTCCAACTCAAGGCCATCTTTCAGTTGTTGAAATCTCCAAGACAGTTTATAGAGATCAAGCCATGGTGCTAAGCCCTGGGTAACTGTAAATCAGGAAACCGGAAAATCGGAGCGAGTTCCTTTTTCCATCTAGGGACTCTGGTTCCGGCTGAGTGACCTGTTTGGAATAAAACATTTTCTTCTGAATTTAGATGGCAAACCCCTGCAGGCTCAGAGCAGCACATGGGGAATCTGCCAGCGGCTCTCAAGAGAGAGCAGGGCTTCCAGGACTCCTGTCTAGAGGAGGCCTTTAGCACGTGTGCTTTGCCATCCTTTCTTTTCCTTTCCTTCTTCAAAATTAAAGCTCATTTCCAAAGCTAGCTCCTGCTGCAGGGCGCAGCTGAGATGAACAGAGATCCAGGGCCAGCAACACGGATGATCTCTCTTCAGTCAAGCTCCCCACTTTTTCTTTCCCCCAAGGCTCTTCAGTCCCACACAGGATCCCACTCTGTATTCAAGAAGAGAGTCCATAAGCATTTCAATTAAATTTGGGAATCCACTCCTTTTTTTTCCTATAAGGGATATCTTCAGATACTTTTAGATCTATATGCGCATCTTTGTTAAAATACAGGTTTTCTTAAAATTTGAACCCTTTGTATTATTTAACTAACGTCCCTCCCTCTCTCAATAACAATCCTGAAAAGACTCCCCTCCTAACCTTCCAAACAGCCAGGGCCTTAGACATTACCTACAGCATTTCATAACCTATTTAATTAGGCTCTATTCCAGCATCCACAACCCCTCCGTCTGTTTGGCTTTTATTCCACGTCCACAAATGCCAGGATTATCTCAGAGCATTTTACATATGTGCTGAAATATCTGAGTATCTGCAAGGAAACGTTTCTACCTGCAGAACAGTCAGTACAAATTAACTACATTTGCATTCTTTCATTCCCTAGGGTGAATGTCCTTGTCCAGGCTCTCCACATCCATATTTTTCTCAAAAGAAAAAAAAAAAAAAAAAGCCGAGGATTTTGTTGCCCGTCCAAAAATGTGACACAGCCTCAGCTTCAATGGGAGAAGGACAAAGTAAACTAATACTGAATGCTCATTCTACACGAGACATTGGAGCTAGGTGGTTTCATCTACATTGCTTCCATTTAACCCTCACAATACCTGTATGCAGTAAGTAAACTTATTATTTGACAGATGAGGGGATTGCACCAATGAGAGTTTAAGAGTTCTGTCAGATGCCACCACACCATGTTACTTCAGCTCATCCGTTCGTTCCATTCCGTCGCTCAGTCGCGTCCGATTCTATGCGACCCCGTGGACTGTAGCCTACCAGGCTTCTCCGTCCATGGGATTCTCCAGGCAAGAATACTGGAGTGGGTTACCGTTTCCTTCTCCCGGGGATCTTGCCGACCCAGGGATCGAACCCGGGTCTCCCGCATTGGAGGCAGACGCTTTAACCTCTGAGCCACCAGGGAAACCCAAATTGGTGGAGGTGCCGGGGACAGCTCATCATCAGACTGTATTAAACCCGAACAACAGCAGCCCTAAGTACTTAAATCTGATCCTGTTTTCACTGGTGATTTCACAGAGCCTATGACAGTAAGAAGTTAGCCGTATTTTTCTCTTCTGAGGTTAGTGAGATCGCAGGGCAGCTACACTGCCTGAAAATGTGTGCTGAGGCTACAAAGGGCACAGGTGTTGGTCAGAGAGCTGAACCTGGGGCCCAGTTGGCTGTGACCCCAGGGTTGTTCATGCATTCATCCATCCATTCATTCTACAAGTATTTACTGAACACCTATATGCCAGGCATTCTTTTAAATGCTGAGGATACATCAGTGAGCAAGAGAGCCTACATACTTAGGCAACGTACAACATCACCTCTACTTTCTTCCCGTGAAATGAGAATAAAAATACCTCCCTCGTCCGTTGCATTAAAGATCAAATAAGTCAATATATACAGAGCTTTCTGCAGGTACATAATAAGCAATCAATAAATGTCAGTTATTGTTATTTTAAAGTGGAAACTCTTATCTTTGGGACAAATTGATCCAAATTCAAGATAAGTGACAACTGTGAGACTTCTAGTTATACAAAAATGGTGTGGAGGGTGGAGGACAATTGTCCCTCGAAGTGTCAGGAGTAACTTCCTGTTACACTTAGATGAAGGCTGGAGGGCTCTAATGTGAGCTGCCTGGTCATCATTCACTTGAACACTAACAGAAATGTCAGGCTTGTTTCTCTGCAAATTTCAGTGTACAAAGTGAAAGTGAAGTCGCTCAGTCGTGTCCGACTCTTAGCGACCCCACGGACTGTAGCCTACCAGGCTCCTCCATCCATGGGATTTTCCAGGCAGGAGTACTGGAGTGGCTTGCCATTGCCTTCTCCGTTGACTGCACCTACCTGCCAAGAAAGATAACTCCCAGAGAGTGGATGCGGAGAAAGTCACCGCGTTTCTCTATCCTGGCTTTCAATGATCATTGCTTGTTTACAGAAAGCATTTTTTTGTAAATAAATAAACTTGGAGAATTCCCAAGTTCAAAAAATACAACCCTATCATCTTCGGATGCCAGGAGGAAGTGTAGGGGGCCTTGGGAGCCCCAAGGGGGCACCTCTGGGATCAAGGAGGCTCCCAGGAGAGGGTGAGTCCTGAGCTCAGGCACTGGGTCTTGTGGGCGGGGACTCAGAACGGGGAGGAGGATCACCACCCAGGCCTACCCCAAGGCTCCTCCTCTGGTTGTGGGTGTCAGGAGTCCAAGTTCGCTGGTGGGGTTTATTAGAGCATCTCTCTGTAATTAGCCATTTCTGTCTCTCCCCAGCCCAGCCCTGCCCTGCCTGGTCCGCTTCTCTGTCCCCAGGGCCTGGAGCACACAGTGGGCACTTGCAGTGGGCTGAATGGTGTCCCTCCCAGTGTACAAAGTTGGGCTTTATTTTTGTCTAGTACAGAAAAACTTGAGATCCTTGAAGAAAGCAAAGTGCAGGTGTTAGGGTAATTATTTTAAATAAGGCAAACATAAGAGGGAGAGCTTTCCTACAATACCTTTTGAAAATCAGGCCTTTTGTCTCTCCGCTCCCCAACCCCCCGCCCCGGAAAGCTGGAGCTGAACCTAATCTGCCTTATAAGCTCCGGGAACTAATAGGAGGGCACAGAACAATGATTTGATCAGTTAACAGTTTCCCAGCCATTCCAAGGGCTTCCTAGCCAACACAGCACCGAGAGAGTATAGAAATCAATCCAACTCTCAGATAATCAACTTCCTAAAGTCAAGGGGGGACACCAGCAAGAAATAACCCATGGTTGCAAAAAGCTTATTAATCTTCCCAGCCTCTCAGGTAATAAAGCATATCTTCCTAAGGGCCCAAACATTCAGCTAATCTCTTCCTTTGATTATAGGCCTTACAATTAAAAATCCAGACATTTTGTTCAGTTCATTTCTAAGAGTATTGATGTTCTTGATCAAAAGGAAAAAAGTGTGTTTTATGTCACACCTAATCACTAGGATTTCAAAAGGAAAGGGAAAAAATTCAAACAAACCCTTTTATTTATGCTTTATCTTAAATAAATATTGACTGATTAATCTGTCTTTGGTTCAGGGTTAGATAGTAAGTCTGGTGATTAGGGTTTTTGATACCTGTTTCAATTTGGTTTACATTCCAGGCCAAAAGGTTTAAAAAGACATTGAAGTGAAACCTGAATCAGGGCAATGAAGAAGGACATAAAGCAATTCTTCAGAAGACATTTTCTACCGAATATTCCTAAGGATGAAAGTTCTGGTTATAACATAACAGTTACAGTGATAGGAAGCCCCTTTCTCCTTATACAAAATAATGCAGATATGACTTTCCTATCTCAGGAGTCTCCAAGATAAAACCTAGAGCTTTTGTATTTTTCTGAGGTCTGAGTCCAGACCCTCCAAAAAAGTAGAAACTATTTGGCTGAGACATAGAGAGGCCAGCAGACATCACTCTGAAGGCTTATTTTAACTGACTATGCATCTTTTTTGACTCTATCAGTGCAGTTCTAAGTTTTGTTTTTTTTTACCAGAAACCAATGCTATATTGATTTTCAACCTCAGAGTTTCAGGGAGTGTTCATGGCAGTGAGCTGGACGGGCAGTCTAAGCTGATTCCCATGAGCACTAAACTGCATGTCACTTGCACCTGAATCTGGAAGCTGGCTGACTGGTTTGCTTCTTTGATGGGGGATCAAAATTCCCCAGATTATTCTCTATGTTGGCGTGTGACTTCAGTACTTAGCTTCTCTGCCAACACTCCCAAGAAATATTCCAGTGCCTTAACAACATGCAAAAGGAAAGGGAGGGAATTAAAATGAAGCCGGCTATGAAATGCTACGAGGTCGGCTTAATTTAAGCCATGACTCTGCCCACAAACGGAAACTGTGAATACACAATAGAAATTAAACACAAAGAATGGTTATTTACTCAGGAAAAGTACACTCATGTATTTGCCAAGGTGAAAAATAAAGATGTGCTTTTTCTTTTTTTTTCCTACTGAGTAAAACGGAGTCATAGGTTTCTCAGGGTGACCTTTAGAGTTCAATATCATGGAAGGCCACTACCAGGCTAAGCCACAAAATGGCCTTTGAGTCTACTGTTGCAGGCTGCACTTTCCCAAAGCTACCCAGGAGAAAAGAGCTGATCCCAGTTTTGAGGCCTCTAGCTCCAGAGCCTAACTGCACTATAGCATATAAGACCTGAGTTTGAGTCCTGACTGTGTAACCGTGGATATGTCACCTAGCCCCTCCTGGATCATGGACCTGAGACTGTGTGTGCCGGGTGTCCCAGGAAGCCCAAATTAGAACTCAGCATCTGCTGTGCCTAGGAACTAGAAGACCTGGTGATTCCCAAGTCTATTTCATGAATTCATTTCATTCACGTAAGAAGCAGTTATGGAGAAGGAAATGGCAACCCACTCCAGTGTTCTTGCCTGGAGAATCCCAGGGACAGAGGAGCCTGGTAGGCTGCCATCTATGGGGTTGCACAGAGTTGGACATGACTGAGGTGACTTAGCAGCATCAGCAGCAAGAGGTAGTTAAACTCCAAACTTGAACAGGAAAGTAAATCAGGATGATAAAGAAGATAGGACTATAGAGAAGAATTTAATGTCTAATCTCCAGCTAGAGGCTGAGGAGGAGCTGTTTCATTCTAAACTATGAGGCTGGAGACCCATGAATGAGCATGTGTAGAAACACCTGGGAAGTTCCAGAAATACCTGGAGGAAATTGACAAAGAGGAAGGAAATTTTTGGATCTTCAGCAGTAATGTTGGTATATGATCTGATCCAGGGAAGTTGGGGTAAAAATGTCAACATGACTTTGTTTCCCCAAACACAAGAGGTCATTTAATCCTAAGAGCACCAGGAGGTAAATAGTATTATCCCCTTTTACCCATTTCTGAGCTTCAAAAAAGTGTAGGCATAGCTGAAGTCAGTGCTGTTAATATGTGTGTAGTAAGATTTGGAGCTTACTGAAAAGTAAATATCCCTTCCAGTAGATCACACTACCCTTCAGTTCAGTTCAGTTGCTCAGTCGTGTCCGACTCTTTGTGACCCCATGAATCACAGCACGCCAGGCCTCCCTGTCCATCACCAACTCTCAGAGTTCACTCAAACTCATGTCCATCCAGTCAGTGATGCCATTCAGCCATCTCATTCTCTGTAGTCCCCCCCTTCTCCTCCTGCCCCCAATCCCTCCCAGCATCAGAGTCTTTTCCAGTGAGTCAACTCATCGCATGAGGTGGCCAAAGTACTGGAGCTTCAGCTTTAGCATCAGTCCTTCCAATGAACACCCAGGACTGATCTCCTTTAGAATGGACTGGTTGGATCTCCTTGCAGTCCAAGGGACTCTTAAGAGTCTTCTCCAATAAGCCTTGCCTACTCACAGTGTACAATTCTTTAAACAGACATCTAAAAGGGATGCTCAATTATTTCAGAGAAAGCAGAATTAAAAGAGTCAAAAAGAGGGTGAGCATAAGTTGGTTTGGAGAACCCAAGCATAAAAATCAGGAAGTTCACATCTTAATATGTTCTGTATAAACACCTTCTTTTTTTAGATTCACAAGAATACAGAGTGGAAACATTGAGTGAGATCCCTCTCGCTGCTCTTCTAAAGGTCAAACACTCTTTAAAAAAAAAAATCAAACTCTGATTTTCTCAAGTTGCATGAAAATTGGTGAGCTTGGCTTCATCATGGATAGTCTGGCACGTCATGCTGGAGTCATAAGCCATTGTGGCCTATGCCTTGGAGTCACAGAGTAAGCAACTCTCCCAACTAGTAGTTTCCACTGCTTCTAACACAGTGACCTTAGGTTATAAAGAAAAACCTCAACAAAGATGAGACACTCTCTAGCAGTTTCAGTTTTACCTCAGATCACTGCTGAGATATTTGGATTTCTTCAGTCCTAAACAGAACCACATAAATCATGCCTTTCCCAGAAGAAGTTTCAGTCATTTTTCATTAAAGAGCAGACAGTTCGTGTTTCACAGATCTAGCATGTGGTTCAGTGGGGCCAGAATCTCCTTTCTCACATGGTCTGGCTGGCTTTGCCTGGGAAAATCATTAAGCCTATTTGACAATATAAAGAAATATATATATATATCTCCCCCCAAATCAGTCTTTATATTTATGTTTATGTATCTCTACATATTTATGGAGAGTTGTTTACACTTCCACATCAATTTTCACAAAGTACTTTCACAATTTTCTCATTTGATTCTCACCAATTCTCTGTAGTTTTGGAAGGCAGGTAACAGTTGGTCCCATTTTATAGATAAGGAAACTTGAGTCTAAGAAAGCTGAATTGATATGAAAATCTCAAGACTAAAAAGTGGCAAAGTTACTGTGACTACTCATCCTATTCACTGACTCATGATTCTTCCCTTACCTATTACTATGTAACAACCACAAACTTAGTGCTCTAGGATTCAGAGCATGAGAAATGTGGACAAGGCACTATGGGCATGCCCTGTCTCTGCTCCTCAATGTCTTAGGAATTCAGCTAGGAAGAATGGCTGGGGGTGGCTAAGAGGAATCATGTGGAAATTTCTTTACTCACATGGTTGGTGCCTAGGCAAATATAACTAAAATGCTCATCTGAATAAATTAGAATATCTGCATACCACGCTTCCCCATGGGGCTTGGACTCCTCACACCATGGCATCTGCGAGCTCAGGAGCATACCAACAGAGAGCATCCAGAGGGAAATGTTTCAAAACAATAGGCAGAAACTGAATGGCTCAGATGCCACAAGGTAGCTCGTCTGCAGCATTCTGTTGGCTCTAAGTAAGTCACTAAGCCCATATTCAAGGTAAGGAGAGTCTTGGTGGAGTGTCACTGTCATATTGCCAAAAAGCACAAGGGATGGAAATGTTATTGTAGCCATCTTTAAAAAATACAATCTTCCACAGTAAGCACAAGTATATTTCCCACATAAATAGCATGTAATGAAAGAAAAAATCTGAAATAGGACTTTAAATAGTTATGAAATAAATAAATATTAAGACTTTTTCTGTATGCTAACAATAATAGGTAAGGAAATGCAATTTAAAAAAACATGTCTCAGTTATATCAGTTCAACAAAACATAACCGAATTTAGAAAGAAATTAACTAAAAATTACATAGAATTCATATGAACAAAATATTAAACATTCTGAAAAATAGTTAAAAACTAAAATGGAGAGTTACATCATGCTTCTTAATAATGTCATTTCTGACCAAATGCAATACATCATGTGCCTCAACAACATTATTTCTGCTACAAATGTAACTTAATTCCAAGAAAAAGCCCAACATGGAGTTATGTGAATTTGATAGTATTAATGTAAACTTAATCAGAATAAATGTATTAAGATAACCAGTAGTCTTATTAAATAAAGAAAGGAATAGAAAGCATACCAAATATTAAAATGTTATGAAGCTTCGATAATTTAAATAAAAGACTTCTGATAGTTAATTGGGTAACCATCATTGGAAGGACTGATGCTAAAGCTGAAACTCCAATACTTTGGCCACCTCATGCGACGAGTTGACTCACTGGAAAAGACTCTGATGCTGGAAAGGATTGGGGGCAGGAGGAGAAGGGGACGACAGAGAATGAGATGGCTGGATGGCATCACCGACTCGATGGACATGAGTTTGAGTGGACAGGAAGGCCTGGCATGCTATGATTCATGGGGTCGCAAAGAGTCGGACACGACTGAGCGACTGAACTACACTGATATGCCTGAGACAATCCCAGTTTATACCTCTTGTCTCAGTGTAATTATAATTCCTTTTACTCTCAAGCTATCCTGCTTTGAATGATGAATTATATGCCCATCCTAAATTAATTATATGTATTTATCTCTACTCCCTCCCTGAACATCTCAGAAATGGCAATAAATACATTTTTAAGTACTCGTCAGAAGGTCAAAGAGAAGAGGTGAATAAACAGATGGATAGACTGATGGATGAATGACTAAATAACTACACTTAGGTGAACAGATAGGTAGATGGATGGGTGGATAGGTAGTTCAGTGGATATATAGGTAGTAAGTAGATGGATCATTCAACCAATAACCAACCATAAGAAAGAGGATCTAATAATGATATACATGCTATGGTAAGAATTAAAACTGAGCGTGATGATCAAAATTACCATAACTATTTTTGGAGGAAAATATCGTCTAACTATATATTACAAAAAATTGTGATTTGATAGTAAGAGAGCAACTCGTTCAAGGAGCTGAAAGGGATGCTTTCTATTCAGGGATAATAACCAGTGCAAACGCCATAAACAAAGACTCAGTTCAGTTCAGTCGTTCAGTTGTGTCCGACTCTATGCGACCATGAATCGCAGCATGCCAGGCTTCCCTGTTCATCACAAACTCCCGGAGTTCACCCAAACTCATGTGCATCCAGTCAGTGATACGATCTAGCCGTCTCATCCTCTGTCGTCCCCTTCTCCTCCTGCCCCCAATCCCTCCCAGCATCAGGGTCTTTTCCAAGGAGTCAACTCTTCACATCAGGTGGTCAAAGTATTGGAGTTTCAGCCTCAGCATCAGTCCTTCCAATGAACGACCAGGACTGGTCTCGTTTAGTATGGACTGGTTGGATCTCCTTGCAGTACAAGGGACTCTCAAGAGTCTTCTCCAGCACCACAGTTCAAAAGCATCAATTCTTCAGCGATCAGCTTTCTTCACAGTCCAACTCTCACATGTGTACATGACCACAGGAAAAACCATAGCCTTGAATAGACGGACCTTTGTTGGCAAAGTAATGTCTCTGCTTTTTAATATGCTGTCTAGGTTGGTCATAACTTTCCTTCCAAGGGTAAGCGTCTTTTAATTTCATGGCTGCAATCAGCATCTGCAGTGATTTTGGAGCCCAAAAAATAAAGCCTGACACTGTTTCCACTGTTCCCCCTTCTATTTCCCATGAAGTGATGGGACCAGATGCCACGATCTTTGTTTTCTGGATGTTGAGCTTCAAGCTAACCTTGTCACTCTCCTCTTTCACTTTCATCAAGAGGCTTTTGAGTTCCTCTTCACTTTCTGCTATAAAGGTGGTGTCATCTGCATATCTGAGGTTATTGATATTTCTCCCAGCAATCTTGATTCCAGCTTGTGCTTCTTCCAGCCCAGCGTTCCTCATGTACTCTGCATATAAGTTAAATAAGCAGGGTGACAATATGCAGCCTTGACGTACTCCTTTTCCTATTTGGAAACAGTCATTGTTCCATGTCCAGTCCTAACTGTTGCTTCCTGACCTGCATACAGGTTTCTCAAGAGACAGGTCAGGTGGTCTGGTATTCCCATCTCTTTCAGAATGTTCCACAGTTTATTGTGATCCACACAGTCAAAGGCTTTGGCATAGTCAATGAAGCAGAAATAGATGTTTTTCTGAAACTCTCTTGCTTTCTCCATGATCCAGCGGATGTTGGCAATTTGATCTCTGGTTTCTCTGCCTTTTCTAAAACCAGCTTGAACATCTGGAAGTTCATGGTTCACGTATTGCTGAAGCCTGGCTTGGAGAATTTTGAGCATGACTTTACCAGCATGTGAGATGAGTGCAATTGTGCAGTAGTTTGAGCATTCTTTAGCATTGCCTTTCTTTGGGATTGGAATGAAGACTGACCTTTTCCAGTCCTGTGGCCACTGCTGAGTTTTCCAAATGTGCTGGCATATTGAGTGCAACACTTTCACAGCATCATCTTTCAGGATTTGAAATAACTCACCTGGAATTTCATCACCTCCACTAGCTTTGTTTGTAGTGATGCTTTCTAAGGCCCACTTGACTTCACATTCCAAGATGTCTGGCTTTAGGTGAGTGATCACACCATTGTGATTATCTTGGTCGTGAAGATCTTTTTTGTACAGTTCTTCTGTGTATTCTTGCCACCTCTTCTTAATATCTTCTGCTTCTGTTAGGTCCATACCATTTCTGTCCTTTATCGAGCCCATCTTTGCATGAAACGTTCCCTTGGTATCTCTAATTTTCTTGAAGAGATCTCTAGTCTTTCCTATTCTGTTATTTTCCTCTATTTCTTTGCATTGATCACTGAGGAAGGCTTTCTTATCTCTCCTTGCTATTCTTTGGAACTCTGCATTCAGATGCTTATATCTTTCCTTTTCTCCTTTGCTTTTCACTTCTCTTCTTTTCACAGCTATTTGTAAGGCCTCCTCAGACACCATTTTGCTTTTATGCATTTTTTTCCATGGGGATGGTCTTGGTCCCTGTCTCCTGTACAATGTCACGAACCTCCGTCCAGAGTTCATCAGGCACTCCATCTATCAGATCTAGTCCCTTAAATCTATTTCTCACTTGCACTGTATAATCATAGGGGATTTGATTTAGGTCATATCTGAATGCTCTAGTGGTTTCCCCTACTTTCTTCAATTTAAGTCTGAATTTGGCAATAAGGAGTTCATGATCTGAGAATCATATTGTATAAATGACTATACTACCCACGTGAAGTGAAGTGAAGCCACTCAGTCGTGTCCGACTCTTTGCGACCCCGTGGACTGTAGCCCACCAGGTTCCTTCGTCCATGGGATTCTTCAGGCAAGAATACTAGAGTGGGTTGCCATTTCCTTCTCCAAGGAATTGGTTGCCATTTCCTACTACCCAAGGTAATGTACAAATTCAATGTTCGGTTCAGTTCAGTCCCTCAGTCGTGTCCGACTCTTTGTGACCCCATGAATCACAGCACGCCAGGCCTCCCTGTCCATCACCAACTCCTGGAGTTCAAACTCATGTCCATCAAGTCGGTGATGCCATCCAGCCATCTCATTCTCTGTTGTCCCCTTCTCCTCCTGCCCACAATCCCTCCCAGCATCAGAGTCTTTTACAAATTCAATGTAATCCCTATCAAATTACCAATGATGTTTTTCACAGAACTAGAATAAACAATTTTTAAATCTGTCATGTCAGACCGGTCAGAACGATCATCATCAAAAAATAAATACTGGAGAGGGTGTGGAGAAATGAGAATTCTCTTATATTGTTGGTGGGAATGTAAATTGGTACAGCCACTATGGAAAAGAGTATGGAGGTTCCTTAAAAAACCAAAACAGAGTTACCATATAATCCAGTAATCCCTCTCTTGGGCATATATTCAGAGAAAACCATAATATTAAAAGATACATGCACCCCAATGTTTATTTCAGCACTATGTACGATATCAAAGATATAGAAGCAATTTAAACGTCAAAAGGCAGAGGAATGGATAAAGAAGATGCAGTATGTATATATAATGAAATATTACTTAGTCATAGAAAGAATGAAATAATGCCATTTGCAGCAATTCAGATGGACCCAGAGATTGTCATACTAAGTGAAGTAATTCAGACAAAGATGGATATGACATCACTTACACATGGAACCTTGAAAAAGTGAACTTATTTACAAAAGAAAAACAGACTCACTGATTTTGCTAATAATCTTACGGTTACCAAAGGGAAAAGGTGGAGGGGGATAAGTTAGGAGGTTGGGATTAACATATATACACTACTATATATAAAATAATCAACAAGGATCTACTGTGTAGCACAGAGAATTCTACTTAACATTCTTTGATAACCATTATGAGAAAAGAATCTGAAAAAAAATGGATATATGTGTATGTATAAGTGAATCACTTTGCTGTACACCTGAAACAAATTGCAAACCAATGACTCTCCAATATCAAGTTTAAAGAAACTTTTTAAAGAGAAAATATGTGTAACTAACATACAAAGGATTAAGATAAAATACTTTTATCTTAATATGAGTATTAATATTCAAAATACACAAAGAAAGTTGAAAATAAGAAAGAAAAAGAATAGCCCAGTGGAAACATGCACAATGCTATAAAAGATAAATTGCCGAAAAATTACAAAGGGAAATAACTTATGGAAAAACATTCAATTTCACAAATAAACAAAGAACTTATAAAATATCACTTTAGTGTGACTGGAAAAATATACAAAATGGAAAATATAATAAAAGAGAAAAACATACAAGTTCAAATGTTCTGTTTTGGTTGAGATTATGACGAAATAAATATTCTCATACTTTACTAGTGAGAATACGAATGAAAATAAAAATTTAGAGCGCAGTATGTCTACACTGATCAAATTTTCAATTAACTGTGGAATTTTCCAGGTATTTCTTCTGGAGATACACTTTCAACTGTGTGCTGCTGCTAAGTCACTTCAGTCGTGTCCGACTCTGTTTGACCCCATAGATGGAAGCCCACCAGGCTCCCCCATCCCTGGGACTCTCCAGGCAAGAACACTGTGTACATAAAGGCAAAAAAAGAATATTCATTGCAAGAATATTTGTAATAGAAAGAAAAGGATACCATCTACTTGCTCACTTTTAGTGGCAATCACGTCATGAAATTAATTGGAAGTACTGTGAAGAGATCTACAAGAGTGACATTGACACATATGTACTGACTTGGAAACACGTTTGTGCTATGTTAGGAGGGAAAAGAAAACAAGTCACGAAACCATGTAAGTCTGGTTTTATTTAGAAAACTAAAATTATATGTGAATGTATATAGTAGAATACTTTCTGGTAAGCTGTAAGTTACATGGTTAACCGTGGTTAAACAGCAGGGTAGGGAAGCAGCCTTGCTCTGGAGGAAGTGGATGCGTGAAGGAAGACTTTCAATTTTCACTCCATACATTTCCACATTATTTGAATGTTTATTAGCATATATTTCTAAGTTGACTAACATTGGAGGAGGAAACAGCAACCCACTCCAATATTCTTGCCTGGAGAATGCCACGGACAGAGGAGCCTGGTGGGCTATAGTCCATAGGATCGCAAAGAGTTGGATACGACTGAGTGACTAACACATCAGAATATGCTTATGTATTATTTGAGTAATTCTCTTCAAATATTTTAAGGATTTGTTTGCTTCTTGAAATCTACATTGGGTAGTGAAACCTAAGAAACTTGGCAATCATAAATGCCTTGGAAAAATTATGTCAACACTCCTAGAAACAGATTTAAAGCTAAACAGTTGTGAAACTTTGGGAGGAATTTAAGTTTAATCAAGTTTTACTGAACAAGGCTCATATCAATACAGGCCAACACGGATGGAGCCTGGTCAAATTGCATTAAAGAAGCCCAAAAGAAGTGCTCCAAGAAGAGTTTAAGGACTTGGTGGAACAAATGGAGCAAGGCAGGGATCCCTAATTTGTCTATGAAATTGAAGTATTGGCCAAAGCAGCTTTGAAAACATTTCTTTTCCCCCTTGAACAGAATACTTTTATATCCTTAAGATGTAATCTTATGAAAATCTCGCTGTTTAAAATTGATAAAAACATTTCTCTGATCAAAAGGACAGCAAGGATTAGAGGACCGCCTCCTCCACTCCTTGGTCAGGACAGCCACCTTCCCCAGGGGGCCCCAAGGCCCTGCAGAACATTCCTTGAAAACCTCTGGTCTAGATCCCCTTTAAAGCCTTTTTAATTTCTAAAAGAACATCATTTTTATTTACTAGATGTAATTGATGTGAGCCAACTAAATGAGAGCCACAGTGAGTGTAATGTAGTGTGTGTGATGTGTAGCAGAATTTGAGGGATAAAAGAAAGGAAAAGCCAAATGGAGTAGCATTTGCTGGGCTATTTATCTGTGCTAGGTGTTGTGTAAGGGATTGCAATCCTTATTTTGCTTACTCCTTGCAACCCCCCACCCACCCCCCACTCCGTACTCTTAGCCTTATACAGACGAGGAAGCCAGGAGAAAAGGGACTTGCCATGGGTCACAAAGTAAGTACTGAGCTGTAATTCTAACCAGATTTGCCTACTTGGGAAGGTCGCCCTAGGTGGGCCAAGAGCGCGGTGTTCTACTAGGAGAAAGAGTACCCAATAAATGACAGTGATGCCCTGTGCTCAGGGGTGGGGAGGCAACGGGGGAGAAGGGGCAGAAGGATTTCTCCCAAAAATAGCACCTCACACTTCCAGTTTTGGCTTGGGGTTGTACCTTCTAACAATCTATTTGGCGAGTGAAGACTATCCTATGTGAAACTATTTCAGGAAAACATAAGGCAGCATGTTATTAGCTATTCAACCACACGGTGTATTCTAGAACTGGGGGGTGATAAATGTATACGTCTCTGGTTTCACCCTCTCCAGAGTTGGCAGAGCTAGGGTTGCAGTCAGTGCCTGGAGTCAAGGCATCAAGATGTGTATCCAACATGATACTCTTACACACACATGCCAAAATAACCCCATAAATCTACCAGCTGACCTCAACATCTACCTTACTAGGTAGGGTTTTTCTGCAGGTTAGTCCCTGCTGTGACTTATCATTGTAATTTACATTATTTTCCAGGAAATCAATTCATAGAACAGCCAAACAGGAGGCGAGTTATCTTGGAAAAAGCTCAAAAATCTCCCACAACAGCTAGCTTACAAAACAGATCATCTTTTGTGGAATGAAAACAAAATGGCCTCTACCATTTATTAATGTTCACGGGAATTTATAAATCCAGACATTTTTATATTCTTGAATCTACTTATACCATGTAAACAGAGGATCTTCCCACAAGTTCCTCAGAAGGAACCTGATGTACAGCACTACTTTCCAGGTCCAATCAAATATAACCGGGAACACTTTGTCTTCTGAACTGCAAGGTTAGGCAAGATTTACACTGAATTCAGCTGCAATAACCAATGCCTGGTACTTATGCTAAGCCAGGATGCACATTTTTCTGAGTAATCATATTATTCAACTCAAAAGAGAATAAAATATTGGCATATCCCCAATCCAAACCATTCTTCCCTTTGTTGTTTGTATAAAAGGAAATTTTAAATAATAATGAAGAAGGAATTCACTATGGCAAACATAATTTCAATTTTAATGTATCATCTAAGGACCAAGAGTAATTTCAGAGAAGAAATAGCACATGTAGAAAGCTGGCATGATTTTTTATTCAGAGAAGCAGACAGGAACCGCATGGATTCATACACATATGTGTCTAGCTAGTATGACCTGGCATATAGTTGACCCTCAACAAACATTGATTATGTAAACAAAAAAGAGTTAGCTATGGGACTTTGTGCAATTAGTATAATATCCATTTTGTTTGAAGACAAAACTTTTCTTTTTCTAGGTTTAAAACCTGGACAACACTGTTGTCCATTATGGTAGAATGCCCACAATAAATTATAATTATGTTTCCTTTTCCTTTCTAGTGAAAGAAGTTTATAGTGGTCAAACATCCTAGCTTTCCCTGTTAATGACCAGAGTTCTGATGTGATTATTAATAGTGACCTTTTAAAAATGTCCTCTATGACTGATTCATGTTGATGTTTGTTAGACACCAACACAATACTGTAAAGCAATTATCCTTCAATTAAAACTAAATAAAAATTTAAACAGCTAGCACTGGGGTCTCCTACATTGCAGGCAGATTCTTTACCAACTGAGCTTTGAAGGAAGCCCTCTAAACAGCTCAATATATGCTGCTGCTGCTAAGTCACTTCAGTCGTGTCCAACTCTGCGCGACCCCATAGACGGCAGCCTACCAGGCTCCCCCGTCCCTGGGATTCTCCAGGCAAGAACACTGGAGTGGGTTGCCATTTCCTTCTCCAATGCATGAAAGGGAAAAGTGAAAGTGAAGTCGCTCAGTTCAGTTCAGTCGCTCAGTCGTGTCCGACTCTCCGCGACCCCATGAATCACAGCACGCCAGGCCTCCCTGTCCATCACCAACTCCCGGAGTACACTCAAACTCATGTCCACAGAGTCGGTGATGCCATCCAGCCATCTCATTCTCGGTCGTCCCCTTCTCCTCCCGCCCCCAACCTTTCCCAGCATCAGAGTCATGTCTGATTCTTAGCGACCCCATGGACTGCAGCCCACCAGGCTCCTCCATCCATGGGATTTTCCAGGCAAGAGTACTGGAGTGGGGTGCCATTGCCTTCTCCCACTATATGCTAACTCTGTGTTTAATAACAAAAGACCACAGGGCACTCTTCTCTTTGTCCAAAGAGAAACCTAGGCTGATTTAGAAACTATTGATGCTTTGAATTTTCAGGACAAAGACATGGCTAATAGAGCTTAAAATTGTTTTGAGGACTTTCTGAAGCTGAAAGCTTTTTCTGCACAGAGGTATTATCAGAACAACTGCCAGAAAAACTAAGACTCTGGAAACCGAAAGCCGAAACTAACAGTGCAATTGAGAGAAAGTCCCTCTCTTTTTCACCAGGGCTCATTACAAAGAGACTTCTTTAGAGACACCATTAGAGTCAATGGAGCAGAGTCCTGAGAGTGGATAAAGACCAAGAGCTCTAGAGAATCTATAGAAAAGATACCTGTAAAGAAAATTGATCAGAACCAAGAAAGAAATGGAAGGCAAAATTATATAGACAGTCAAGGAAGATGCAAAGAACATAAAAGAGCCAAATGTGGCACATGCTTTGAGAAGACTGCTGCTGCTGCTGCTAAGTCGCCTCAGTCGTGTCCGACTCTGTGCAACCCCAGAGATGGCACACCGTCTCCTAGGAGCCCACCAGGCTCCTCTGTCCCTGGGATTCTCCAGGCAAGAACACTGGAGTGGGTTGCCATTTCCTTCTCCGATGCATGCATGCATGCTAAGTCGCTTCAGTCGTGTCTGACTCTGTGTGATCCTATGGACAGCTGCCCACCAGGCTCCTCTGTCCATGGGATTCTCTAGGCAAGAATACTGGAGTGGGTTGACTAGTGACACCAAACTATGATTTTAGGGGAAACGACTCAAAACAGAAGTTAATCAGTTCTATGAAGACCTACAAGACCTTTTAGAACTAACACCCAAAAAAGATGTCCTTTTCATTATAGGGGACTGGAATGCAAAAGTAGGAAGTCAAGAAACACCTGGAGTAACTGGCAAATTTGGCATTGGAGCACGGAATGAAGCAGGGCAAAGGCTAATAGAGTTTTATCAAGAGAACGCACTGGTCATAGCAAACACCCTCTTCCAACAACACAAGAGAAGACTCTACACATGGACATCACCAGATGGTCAACACCAAAATCAGATTGATTATATTCTTTGCAACCAAAGATGGAGAAGCTGTATACAGTTAGCGAAAACAAGACCAGGAGCTGACTGTGGCTCAGATCATGAACTCCTTATTGCCAAATTCAGACTTAAATTGAAGAAAGTAGGGAAAACCACTAGACCATTCAGATATGACCTCAATCAAATCCCTTATGATTATACAGTGGAAGTGAGAAATAGATTTAAGGGACTAGATATGATTGATAGAGTGCCTGATGAACTCTGGACGGAGGTTCGTGACATTGTACAGGAGACAGGGACCAAGACCATCCCCATGGAAAAGAAATGCAGAAGAGCGAAACGGCTGTCTGAGGAGGCCTTACAAATAGCTGTGAAAAGAAGAGAGGCGAAAAGCAAAGGAGAAAAGGAAAGATATAAGCATCTGAATGCAGAGTTCCAAAGAATAGCAAGGAGAGATAAGAAAGACTTCCTCAGTGATCAATGCAAAGAAATAGAGGAAAACAACAGAATAGGAAAAACAAGAGACCTCTTCAAGAAAATTAGAGATTCCAAGGGAACATTTCATGCAAAGATGAGCTCGATAAAGGACAGAAATGGTATGGACCTAACAGAAGCAGAAGATATTAAGAAGAGGTGGCAAGAATACACAGAAGAACTGTACAAAAAAGATCTTCACGAACAAGATAGTCATGATAATGTGATCACTGACCTAGAGCCAGACATCTTGGAATGTGAAGTCAAGTGGGCCTTAGAAAGCATCACTACTAACAAAGCTAGTGGAGGTGATGGAATTCCAGTTGAGCTATTTCAAGTCTTGAAAGATGATGCTGTGAAAGTGCTGCACTCAATATGCCAGCAGATTTGGAAAACTCAGCGCTGGCCACAGGACTGGAAGAGGTCAGTCTTCATTCCAATCCCAAAGAAAGGCAATGCCAAAGAATGCTCAAACTATCGCACAATTGCACTCATCTCACACGCTAGTAAAGTCATGCTCAAAATTCTCCAAGCCAGGCTTCAGCAGTATGTGAACCGTGAACTCCCAGATGTTCAAGCAGGTTTTAGAAAGGGCAGAGGCACCAGAGATCAAATTGCCAACATCCGCTGGATCATGGAGAAAGCAAGAGAGTTCCAGAAAAACATCTATTTCTGCTTCATTGACTATGCCAAAGCCTTTGACTGTGTGGATCACAATAAACTGTGGAACATTCTGAAAGAGATGGGAATACCAGACCACCTGACCTGCCTCTTGAGAAACCTGTATGCAGGTCAGGAAGCAACAGTTAGAACTGGACATGGAACAACAGACTGGTTCCAAATAGGAAAAGGTGTACGTCATGGTTGTATATTGTCACCTTGCTTATTTAACTTATATGCAGAGTACATCATGAGGAACGCTGGGCTGGAAGAAGCACAAGCTGGAATCAAGATTGCTGGGAGAAATATCAATAACCTCAGATATGCAGATGACACTACCCTTATGGCAGAAAGTGAAGAGGAACTCAAAAGCCTCTTGATGAAAGTGAAAGAGGAGAGTGAAAAGGTTGGCTTGAAGCTCAACATTCAGAAAACAAAGATCATGGCATCTGGTCCCATCACTTCATGGGAAATAGATGGAAAAACAGTGGAAACCATGTCAGACTTTAATTTTTTGGGCTCCAAAAGCACTGCAGATGCTGATTGCAGCCATGAAATTAAAAGACGCTTGCTCCTTGGAAGGAAAGTTATGACCAACCTTGATAGTATATTAAAAAGCAGAGACATTACTTTGCCAACCAAGGTCCGTCTAGTCAAGGCAATGGTTTTTCCTGTGGTCATGTATGGATGTGAGAGTTGGACTGTGAAGAAAGCTGATCGCCGAAGAATCGATGCTTTTGAACTGTGGTGTTGGAGAAGACTCTTGAGAGTCCCTTATACTGAAAGGAGATCCAACCAGTCCGTTCTAAAGGAGATCAACCCTGGATGTTCATTGGAGGGACTGATGCTAAAGCTGAAACTGCAATACTCTGGCCACCTCATGCGACGAGTTGACTCACTGGAAAAGACTCTGATGCTGGGAAAGTTGGGGGCGGGAGGAGAAGGGGACGATGGAGAATGAGATGGCTGGATGGCATCACCGACTCTGTGGACATGAGTTTGAGTGTACTCCGGGAGTTGGTGATGGACAGGGAGGCCTGGCGTGCTGTGATTCATGAGGTCGCGGAGAGTCGGACACAACTGAGCGACTGAACTGAACTGAAGAAATGGGAATGTATTTACAATAATGTATCTCACAATAATGAGTGAGAATCTAACAATAAGACCTTAAATGAAGAGCAAATTTTCTTTAAATACAAAACCAGTGTTTATATAGTTCAATGTTTATAGATATATGAAGTGTGAGACAGCATATCTGATCACCTATATAAGCAGTCATAGAGCTGATCAGTATATATAGTGAATTCTCTGATCACTAATTCAACAGCTCCACAAGATGGCACATGGGAATTTTCCACTACTTATAGACTGGGCCAGCCCTTCATTTCCATGAGAAGTAATCTCTTTACAAAGAGCTTGGAGTTTCAAAGGGAAACTACAGACTGAATCTCATCTCTCATCTCAATGAAAGTTGAAAAGAGTTAGTTGCTGCCAATTATGAAATACTTCTATTGTTGACTATTTGGTGGTGAGGTGTCACTTTTAAAAACTGGTTTCACTGATAATTATGGAGCTTATGGTTTATGTTCTAACTGCTCTGAGATTTGGTCAGCAGTTTCCCAGGTTTGAAACAGAAGTAGGTTCTTTGCAAAACCATATTCTCAAGTCCTTACTCAAATGTATCAAGTTCTGATTTTGGAGATGAAAAACTCAGTGAGGACCTCATGATTGAGCTAATGAGTGAAATGGATCCCTTTAAGAGTTGTTGTAACATTTAATATAGACTGAATCATTCCATTAATAGCCAAGCACAAGAGCTTGTAGAATTTCACTTTACTCACTACCACCACCCCTCCCCGCTGCCTCCCTCGCCCTCCTCCACCCTGCTGCCCCACATACCCACGAAGGGATTAGGTTGTTAACTGGAGTTTCGAAATGTGTTTGCAAGAACTAAACAAACTTAAGCACATAAAGGACATACTAAGGATCCAGTCAGGTATGAAATAGTAACCCTTGTTTTACAGAAGAGAAGACAAAAAGAATAATTGTGAACTAATCCAAGTAAACAGGATGTACTGTCATAATACATTTAAAATCAAACACAAGGATCTGGCAATCTGAGTGAGGAAAGAAAACAAGGAGAACTTCCAGTACTCAGGAGGAATGCCAACCTTGGTAGATGCGTGTCAAAGAAAGATGGGGGTCTCATTTGTGCCTGGATCTTCATTTCTATCCTGCACTTTGCTAAGGCTTCGCTCTGACATGGGTAAGACACTCATTCGTTCACCACATATGTATAGATACACATATGGTACCAGGTCCCTGGCACACTGTAGTCAATGCTTTTTTTGCCTATGAATTGAAGAATACCTTGATTTAGCAAAATAGATGGAAAGAATGTTTAATAAAATGACCCATGTCGAGTTTATGCTTGATTGCTTACTAAATATGTGACAACGGCAAGCTAGATCTTTGACTTTCTCATTTGTAAAAAAAATGACTTTTAAACAACTATTCATGTGTGGCTAAACATTAATATAAGTGCTTATAAAATTATAAAACAATAAGTATTAGGCAAGTTGCTGTTTTCTTCATCCAGAGAGGAGTTTGAATGTGTTAGTCACTCAATCATGTCCAACTCTTTGTGAACCCATGGACTGTAACCCCCAGGTGCCTCTGTGCATGTGGATTCTCCAGCCAAGAATGCTGGAGTGGGTTGCCATTTCCTTCTCTAGGGGATCTTCCCAACCCAGGGATCAAACCAGGGTCTCCTGCATTGCAAAAAGACTCTTTAGCACCTGGAAAAGTCTGGAGAAGTGTTTGGGACCCTTGAATTCCAGATTAACAGATGTCAGAGAAAGTTTTGTTATAGAAAGAGATGGTTGGTAATCCTGTCCTTCCCTCTGCTCAGCTGCCCACAAAATGGACATTGTCATACCTCCCTGCCCTTGACAGTGATGGGCTCACAGTGCAAGCTAGACTTATTGTATCACATAAGATCCTGAGTCTGGAGCTGTCGTACCCAGGTTCCTGCATGTGGGGAAAGCTGATCTGGGAGATCAAAGCCAACACTCGGCTTCTCTAGCAGAGATGAGAGACAGAGAACTCTGATGGAATGTGAACTAGTTCTGGAGACTCCTCAAGGCTTGTTTCTCACGTCTTTCTTCAATTCAAACATATACCTTTTTTGTATAAACTAATTTGCATTGGTTTCTGTCAACAGCGTAATGGCTGACCCATAGAAAAAGGCAGAGACACTCATTCACATATTTACTCCTGGATCAATGATAGCTATATGAATGCTTGGGCCTGGGAAAGTGGCCAGAACACTTTCCAAAGGGAGATTCAAAGCCACAGTCTCTGGCTTTGGTGGAGATGGAATGAATGCTGATTTGTTGACTGGGTAGTGGTGCCAAGAGGGGTCCTCTGGCCTAGGTCTGAGCTCAGGCCCCCAAAGCTATGCCACTCTGACCTTTAATACACATTTAAGATATTAGCAGCACAAACAGGATATTAATCCTGACACTGAAACCAAATAAGTTTTTTTTTTTTCTCCTTTGAGTCATTCAAACAGCCTTCCTGGGGCTGGTTTTCATCTATACGTAAGAGTCTCACATTGCAAAGTGCTGTAATTGTTGAAACTCCATGAAAATTTACACTTAGCAAAAATGTAACTATGAGAAATGACATGTGAAGAGTGGTTAGGGAGAGACTGAAATGCAGATAGTTGACTAAGCCCAGGCTTGTTTTCAATGATAATATGCATAATAACAATAACTTAAACATGCAGCATTACTATATGACAGGCACTGTTCTAAAGGCATTATGTTAACTCATTTAACCCTCACATCAACTCTAGGAGATAGATACTCTTATTATCCCCATTTTGCAGTTGGAAGAAAACCAAGGCACAAAGAACTTGGCCAAAGCTACAAATTAGCACATCCGAAACAGGAACCTAACTCATGCAATTAGTGTTCAAAATCCAAACTCTTAACAACTATGTTATGTGTGTGTTTTTAAGTGAACCTACTCCTCTACCTGGCACAAAGTTGAATTCAACAAATGCTTTTCAAATGTTAGCACATGAATAAAGCGACCTTTGCGAAGAAGGCATTGATAAACAACCACGTGATACATTTTTTCAAAGGCACAAAGGCAGTCTTGGAGGTACCTGTCCAGGAAACAAGGCATTCTTTCTTGGGGGTATTTTGCAGCCACACGCCTAAAAGCACACTCTTTTTCATCATGCTTTGCCTGAAATTCCTCGAGCATTATGTGCAAGGACTAATTAAGTCTTGTTAAAGGTAGGCCAATCTTTGTGTAACTGCCTTAGAAACTGAACTCTACTCAGCAGGCTGGTTTTTGTCAAGTAGTACCATTCCTCACACCGGTGGGTAAAATCATAGGAAATAAACTACTAGAGACAGAGAAGAGCAGAGGAGAAGAATGCAGTCATCCAAAACTCTCATTTGTTTTCTTTTCCATTTGTTCAATGAAGGTACCAATTTCTTCTCTTATCAGATAGCTATCTAAAAACAGTTTTAAATCAGGGGTCCCCAAACTCCAAGATTTAGTGCCTGGTGATCTGAGAAGCTGATGTAATAATACAAATAAAGTGCACGATAAATGTGATGTGCTTGAATCATCCCTAAAGGATCCCTCCGCCCCCAGTCCATGGAAAAATTGTCTTCCACGAAACCAGTCCCTGGTGCCAAAAAAAAGCAGTGGTTGGGGACCGCTGCTTTAAATCCTGGCTTTCTTAGCACCCAGAGTATTGGCAGGCAAGACTTCCGTAACTAGAGTCTATAATTTGAACAGTGTGCTTATAATACAATTTATTAAAGAATGTGTATTAAGTAAACTGGAATTTAGATCAGAGTAAAATTTTGATGAATAACATCACTAACCCTTTTCAATAAGAATCAAATTTTCCTACATTTCTACTGTAAAGATTATGTTGCTAGAATCAAACTCAGTAGCTTAATATAACCACTCCTTCAGTGAAATGCTGAGATCAAGTTTATTAATCCTGCCAGCAGAGCTTATCTAAGAACTAGTAAAGACCATTGTAATTATTATCTACTATGTGGTTTTACAAAACAGCCAAAGTTTAGCTGCTTGCACTCTAATTGTCTAAGGGCTTCAAGGATCGAAGGAACAAAATGGCTTAAAGGTTGATTCAAACTAGAATCATGGCAACTGCCACCGTTTGGAAAATTTGGATTCTAAGGACTACTAACAGCTTTCATGTGCTCAGAATAATAGCTGTGGAAAAAACCCATTAGATCACTGCCTCCACCAATCCCCCTGCTGGTTCTGGAGTAGCAATTAGAAGCTCCCCCACTCTGTGTTGCTTCACTGGTGCAGAGGGACAGGTTTAACTCCTTGTGGTGTAGCCAGATCGGCTGCGAATCTCCAGCAGGACATCCTGGGACTCTTATTTTGCTGATCTTCCCCTTTGAGGAAACGTAGCCACAAGAGCAACCTCACCAGGTGCTGAGAAGACGGAAACACTGCTCACAGGGGACAGTTTGCAGTACTCAGCCCACGGAAAAGCCCTGCCTCTGTGAGCCCAGATGTCTCCCATCGCACCAGGACCCAGGTGCATGTCCTTGCTCGTCAGATGACTTTTTAATTCTTGCATAAGCTTTGAGACTCTTAATGGATGTAACACTCTCTAGATGGAAATATAGCTTGTTTAGAGGCTGGACTAGAGGTTTGAGGAAGCCCCTTATTGTGAAGATAGTCTTAAGGTCAAAAAGAGTCTGTGCAAGCTAGAAGTTGGGGGGTTTGAAATGATTAAAAGGATTTACTTCCCCTCCTGCCTAGGATACTAAAAGCAGCTGAGTTGAAAAGGTTTTCCTTCCCTTCTGACATTTTGCACAGATAAGACTAATTCAGAGATGCTGCTGCTGCTAAGTCACTTCAGTCGTGTCCGACTCTGTGTGACCCCATAGACGGAAGCCCACCAGGCTCCCCCTTCCCTCGGATTCTCCAGGCAAGAACACTGGAGTGGGTTGCCATTTCCTTCTCCAATGTGTGAAAGTGAAAAGTGAAAGTGAAGTCACTCAGTCGTGTCCAACCCTTAGCGACCCCACGGACTGCAGCCTACCAGGCTCCTCCGTCCATGGGATTTTCTAGGCAAGAGTACTGGAGTGGCTTGCCATTGCCTTCTCCAGATCAGAGATGCTAGACTAGCATAAATTTTTGTTCTTGGGCCCCAAAATGGTTGACTTTAGAAGTATTCCAGTTAAAACCCTATAGCAGAAACCTCTGGAGGATCTTTGGATTTTATTTTGAACTTGTAGACAGCTTACATCCTTTAAAAAATATTCAAATATTTCTGTAGCCTAGAATAGACTATACACTTCTTGAGGGTTAGGCTACCCTTGCCTCTCTGGAGCCGCACACTTTACAGAACCGTGCCCATCACAGCTACTGCAGCCAGCCTCTCAGGCGGACCCCAGGGATCCCAACCTGCTGGTATTCACACACTGGAATTGTTCTTTCCCGCATTGCCCTCAAGTTGGTTTGTGTGAACAACAGAATATGGCAGGAGTAATAGGATGTCATGTCTGAGAATAGGTTATAAAAGCCCGTGACTTCCTCTTTTAATCTCAGGCTCATTTCTCTTTCTCTGTCTCCTCACTCACCCTGGGGGAAAACAGCATCCCGTGTTTGAGCTGCCTTAAATACTGGTTCCCATGACCTTGTTGCCGATCTACCAAGGGCCAGCAAGGAGCTGAGGTCCACCAGCCACCCCATGAGTGAGTTTAGCAGCTGCCTCTCTCTCCCCAGTAGGGCCTTGACACGACTGTAGCACCAGCCAACTACTTGGCAACATCCTCATCAAAGACACGAAGCCAGAACCACCCACTTAAGCTGTGCCTGGATTCCAAAATACATTTCTACATTTCACGTAACTTTGTAACTCGGCAACAGATAACTAACATAACCACAGAGCCTATACCCCTTCTCATAGTAGATGTTCTACAAAACTCTCTTGACTACAGGGCACAGGGAAGACAACATGGGATATACATAGCTGACGAAGAGTCCAATTAAGTTGCACCGTTTTCTCAGTGGCTCTGATTTAAACACTTTTCTTCTGCTACCCATGGATCAAAATCATCTTCCTCGACTCCTGGGGAAGACTACCTGGTCCTCTTTCTAGGCTGACAACTTCTGATTTCAGTTGAAGCTGAGTTGTGCTCATCTAGTTTGCTTTAAGCTGGTTTTCTTCCCGCCCAAGTTGCATGAGATGTCTCATTGTATGTTCATTTATTCATTCATTCAACATTAATGAGCATCACTGTTCTAAGTGCTGGGGCTACAGCAGTGAACAAAACAAATAAGGTCCTGGCCTCAGGAGTTTATACCAGCATACACTCCTGACGAGCTATATTTGCCAAACTACAGAACTGTCTTGATCTCTTCTGCTAGCTTCCTGGGCTGTGGATCCCCACACTAAGCCCTTGCTTTTAAGGACCCAGCACTAGACAGCCTGTACAATGGAAGCCGGAAAGACATACCTCTGTAAGAGACAACACCTCTAACAACTCTTAATTACTGGCAGTCATTTAACCCGTAATTGAGGCAACTGCATGAAGCAGTTATGGGCACATTCAATGGGGATAGGAATTTGCCACACATACCCTGTTTCCACCCCTCTAATGTGTATGTTCCATGGCATTTAACAGTGTTCCTGATGTACCATATCATGTCATACCATAGTTTTAATAAATCAGTTTATCGACTGATAGACATTCTGATGTGACATTTTCTGCTTAACATCCAACTAGAAGTAGACCATGCACATCAGTAGGATAAAACCAATTCTCTTAAAAATTGGATAGTAAATTGTATCTAAAATGCATATGTAATCATATTTCCAAGTCTCTGATGGTTTTTCCACCCACTTTGACTCATCTTTACTCTAGCACAAACTCTAAGCTGGAGGAAAATTCTTATCTCCCAGGTCACTGCAGTCAGCAAATAAAGATGCTGTCAAAATGATGATCACAAAACGGTATTTTCTAACTCTGCCCCCATCAGCCTCAGTTCCTCCCACAAAGTATGAGAACTCTCAGGAATGCTTCCTCTTTGTTCTACAAACCAGTCTTCACGGTGGCCAGAGGCTAGTGCCCTGTCCCAGATACAGGGTGACATTCACCCTCAAAAGCAGCAGTCACCATCAATACCCACTAAGGGTAGAACACTCCCTCCTGAGAGTGCAAACTCTGAGACAAGGCCACCATCTCCTGAAGCTATGAGGGTCCCATCTGGCAGAACTGCTGAAACTGACACACAGAACCATGGATGAGTCTGGGTTCAGTTCAGTTCAGTCGCTCAGTTGTGTCCGACTCTCCGCGACCTCATGAATCACAGCACGCCAGGCCTCCCTGTCCATCACCAACTCCCGGAGTTCACTCAAACTCATGTCCACAGAGTCGGTGATGCCATCCAGCCATCTCATTCTCGGTCGTCCCCTTCTCCTCCCGCCCCCAACCCTTCCCAGCATCAGACTCTTTTCCAGTGAGTCAACTCATCGCATGAGGTGGCCAAAGTATTGCAGTTTCAGCTTTAGCATCAGTCCTTCCAATGAACACCCAGGATCGATCTCCCTTAGAATGGACTGGTTGGATCTCCTTGCGGTACAAGGGACTCTCAAGAGTCTTCTCCAACACCACAGTCTGGGTACTAGGGATTAATTTCAGGGGGTGGCCACAGTGTCACCCCTTCTCTAGTATTGGTTACGCTTTCTGGTCATGGAACGTTGCTCAAGAGATTTGTGAACACAGCACTTCTCTACCTTTTCTTGGCAAATTCTTCAGACATTCATATATATCTGAATGCTGGGTGCACTTGCCTTAAGTTAACGCCCCTGATTTAAGAGTATCTTAGGAAAACTTGTTTGGGAGCCAGATTAATCTGCGTACTTCCAAAACAGGTGTTTGTGAAAATCACCAGAACGGCTGAGAAACCAAAGTTGGAGAAACTATACAGACCAAAAATTGAATTCATTTGTTCACCGCATTTGAATTTATCCACAAAAATCTATTCTTTTCCTTCAATGCTTTCATTTCAGTCATTAAATTTCTAGCCAGAACCAAAGAGGTTTATTGCTTTACTCAGTAGGTTAATTTTTATAAAGTCTTTGAAATTCATAAGTTCAGCCCATTACAAAGAGGAAAAGCTCTAGTTTAGAAAAACTAGACTCTTATTTGTTAGGAGTAAGACTGTTTAGTTGGTGTTATGCTTAGCTTGGGAGAAGGCAATGGCAACCCACTCCAGTACCCTTGCCTGGAAAATCCCATGGACGGAGGAGCCTGGTGGGCTGCCGTCCATGGGGTCTCACAGAGTCGGACAAGACTGAAGCGACTTAGCAGCAGTATGCTTAGCTTGATTTTAAAACAATAAAAAATGGGTCCTATTCTATGATCCAGTGAACAGACAGGGTTTCTAACTAAGGAGTTAAAATTTAGAATTTAAGCTGCATCCATAGCTCTTTCTTTTATCCTGCTTATTCATTACTTTGATGTGTTTAGTGGTTATTTCCTTAAGGTTATATTTCATAAGACAAATTTGTTTTTCATAAACAGTAATTTTGAATTAGATATTCTTGAAGATAAGATGAGTTCATTAAGACAATTAGTTAAAAGTATATATCCCAGAGCTATGAAAAAGAAAATTTGGGGAGTAAATTAAAAATGGAGATGAATACGGTATTTCAGTTAGCCTAACGAAAATAAAAGAAAAAAAATCAAAGATATTTAGTGATACTATGTTATGCCACAAATGGAATAGATGGTTCTGCATTTTCCTTTCCAGTAGCTCATCAAAGAACCACCTGTAACCTGAATGCTACACAGACTTAAAATTTGACTTCTTAAAAACTAGTCCTCCTTCCCAGGGAAAGCAAACAAACCAACTAGGCTTTGAACATTTTCTCACTGATGGGCATATACATTCATGTTAGATAATGAAATAAATATATCCAGAAGTGTTAAAAATAGAAATAATAAGTCTTGGGAAAGAACGTACACAAAAAATTGCAAAGTGCTGTGCTGAGTCGCTTTAGTCGTGTCTGATTCTGTGCAACCCCATAGACGGCAGCCCGTCCCTGGGATTCTCCAGGCAAGGACACTAGAGTGGGTTGCCATTTCCTTCTCCAATTGCAAAGTACATACATCAATTATTTCTGCATTGGGGAAAGGATTATTTTTGTTTTCTTCTATACATTTTGGTCACTACATGATTTCCTAATGAATAGGTTTTGCATTAGAGGGAAGTTTAAAAAGGAAGAGGAAGAGAATGCTGTATTTGCCACTTAGCATTTGCCCCTTTCCTTTGGTAAAACTCAGCAGTAAGTGGTTTACTTCAAACTGGTTCACTTAAGCACTATGTATTCAGGTGTCGATACTGTATGTCCCATGGGAGCATCTGTAATGGCACACACAGAGATGACCATGCAGGCTGTTCTCTTGGTTTCGTGCCACTAACAAGCACCACAAGCAATGGCGGTTAGTGTGCTTTTTCATTAATGGAAGGTAACGATCACCTGTAGAATGCAGTGAGTAAGTGTGACTTTAAGAAAAGAGGGCCACCCTGCCAGGATGGACCTTGATAGAAGAGAGCAATGTGCAAAGGCAACAAATATCCTCCAGAATTCTGGACTTGGTGCTGGGCTGGTCTTAAAGTATGAATCCATACAGTGCATTTCAGAACACTTGCATTTTTATATTATGGTGTGTCTATGAGCTGTGGGTTCAGAATATAGTCCCATGGTTCACTTGTCTTGTTTCTCTGCCATCAAACAGAAATGGGGAAAATGGAGCCATTTAGTGCTTATGGAAAGGAAAAAATATGTATAGGCATGCTCTATGTAAATGTAAGTAGCAGGATATAAGAGCAGAGAAAGCATTAGATTATTTCAGCTGTATCCAGACATTAATGAAAGCCAATTTGCAATTAGGTAATTGACATAAGAGCCAGTGGTAACAAGCAGTGTGTTCTTATTCTAACATCTCTGCTACAAATTGCTGTTAAAAGCTTCTCCCCGCGTTTTCTCTTTGTCTTTTGACTGCATGGTTATAAGGTAATTGCAAAATATCTGCAGAATGCTGCATGTTGTTTCACGCGAGCCATTTAATAACTACGTCAGGTTACCACACAGGAAACCCTTTTAATTACAAGATACAACGGCGTGCATCACCCGGTGGCAGTCTCTCTGGCTGACCTTGAGCTGAAGGTTCATTCCTAAATCTCCTTTTTGTCCCAGGCTCTGCTCTGCCGGCTTCCAGGGCTGCACAAACCCTGGTTGGGTTGTCCTGCAGCTTAAGGCACACAGGGATGCTCCCTCATTTCTCTGTGCTGGTACCAAGGCCTTGGCTGCATCTTGGACCCACCTGGTTCTGGTTAACGACACCCAGAAATTCCCATGAATCTCTATAAGGAAAGCGAAAACCCGATCGTTGATGACTCATCCCCTACTGAGGAATAAACTAAAGAGAGCTTCCTTAACAGCTATCTTAAACAAATACATACATATAGTCGCTGTAAGTAACTGCAGCTTGCAGTTACTCCCCTTTAGCATTTTTTCTGTTTTTTCCTCAGAGAATGGTGACTCATTTAGCTATGTGTGGCTAAAAATAATACACCTGCTGCATCTAGCTATGTGTGACTAAGAATAAACATAGCAACTATGGTCTTTTGTGTCCCCTCTTCCTTCTTCATCTTGGTGATATGTTATCTGCTGCTATTTCCCTATTTTTGTGCTGTTTCACTTCCTACCTTAGTATGTGTGTCAGCGTTGCTGTTTCCTTCAGCAAGGTTGACTTGCTAATTCGCAGGGCATATTCAGAATCTTTGATGGTAAATGTTCCAAAATCCAGTTTTCAAATATATGTGAGTAATTGTATGGATGTGAGAGTTGGCTCATAAAGAAGACTGAATGCAGAAGAATTGATACTTTCAAATTGTGGTGTTGGAGAAGACTCTTGAGAGTTCCTTGGACTGAAAAGAGGTCAAGTCAGTCAATCCTGAAGGAAATCAACCCTGAATATTCATTGGAAGGACTGATGCTGAAGCTCCAATACTTTGGCCATCTGATGAGAAGAACTGACTCATTGGAAAAGACCCTGATGCTGGGAAAGATTGAAGACAGGAGGAGAGGGGGACAACAGAGGATGAGATGGTTGGATGGCATCACCGACTCGATGGACATGGATTTGAGCAAGCTTCAGGAGGTGATGAAGCACAGGGAAGGCTGGCAGGCTGCAGTCCATGGGGTTGCAGAGTCGGACACGACTGAGCAACTGAACACCAACTTGTATTTATAGCTCTAGATATTACTCTTCCTAACAGCTATGGAACAGATACTGAAACTTAGAAAAAGTTAGTCTCCTTTCCCAGGCCTTCTAAAAAAGTATCTGCTTCTGTGAGCGACTTCCCTCTCAGGCACTCTGGCCTCTAGCAGTGTGAGGAGAACTGACTTCCAGGTTGGATGCTCAAATGAGGGAGAAACCAGCCGCTATTGTGCAGAAATGTATCCCTTTGCTGAGTTCTTCTAAGCTGCAGTTACTGAAGGCCTGGTGCTTAACTATTTCACAACCACATACACGTGGGCTCTCATTATTCAGTTCAGTCGCTCAGTCGTGTCCAACTCTTTGCGACCCCATGAATCACAGCACGCCAGGCCTCCCTGTCCATCACCAACTCCCGGAGTTCACTCAAACTCATGTCCATCGAGTCGGTGATGCTATCCAGCCATCTCATTCTCTGTTGTCCCCTTCTCCTCCTGCCCCCAATCCTTCCCAGCATCAGAGTCTTTTCCAGTGAGTCAGCTCTCACTATTACATCTAAAAGAAACTTCGATCTTTCAAACTTTTCTTCATGAGGTTTGTGGGTATTTAGCAGTGACAGAAAGTTTGAAGTGGAACTGTTAGATCTACATTAGAAAAGTTTTATTTTACCTGAAAATGGCATTCTAGAAGTTTATCAGGTTAAAATATTTCACATTGGAGAGAAAGACCAATTGGGTTTTTCTGGACTCCCCAAAATTTCAATACTCCTTATTTTCCTAAGGGCTCTTTGGTAATGATATCCTGCCATAGGGTACTGAGTTAAAAAGACACCCCAGCATGCCTGTCTTGAACCACACCAAATTAAGCACCAGCTCCTCCACATGGGGCCCTTCTCCAAATTTTCTCTTGGTCAGTTCTCTCCAGCTGCCTCCAGAAGCCAGACCTCAAACTAGAGAATATTTCTTGACTCCTATGCATGAACCCCAAACTCATTATCATATCGCAAAAGCCTGTATTATTAGAAGCATAAAGACAGGGATGATGTATTCAATTTTTCAAGTGCCTGGTGTACATTACGTATTTACCCATAAAACCACATGGATTTGTTTTGGCTGGAATTATTTTATGTCAGTATTGTAACTTATTATCTCAGGATTATGAAAACATTCCACTGGCTTTTGATGGCGTCAGAAGAATTTCTGAAACACGATTGTAGATCAGACTTAAATTTTAAACATTTGTGTGATTGACCTTGGATACGGGCATGTGACAAAGACCTGCAACTGAAAGCAGTAAAATATTTTTAAATGTCTGCTCACTTGTTCAAGCTTGGTGCTTATCACAACTGGGACAATGCTGGGATTTTGAGCTCTTGATAATTGTGGACTGTTAGTTACCATCTGGATGTGTTACACTGGGAAAAAGAATGATCTCAGATAGAACTCATTTCTCTTTGTTAAGTTAAATGCAGTTTGTGTCACAAACCACAATTTTCAAACCATGGAATCACAGCTGGTAGAGAGACTGGGAATCCAACACGCAAAGGATCTCTTATCTCACCCTCTATACTGCAATTGAAATGGGAGTTGCCCTTTTCTTTCGCTTGGGTTATTTTTTTTTTTTTGGCCCTGCCGCATGGCTAACAGGACCAGGAATTGAACCTAAGCCTTTGGCAGTGAAAGCACCTAACTACTGGATCACCAGGGAACTCCCTACTTGGGTTGTTATACAAGACTTCAAACTAGGTTTCCATCCTCTCATCTCTCTCGATTATGTACATTGCTACTCAATCAATCCCGATCCAAATAAAAAAAAAAAAAGAAAAGCTGAACACATCTCTATCAACATCCTAAATACAAAATCCCTTAACCTGGTACTTAAAGCCTCTGAAATATAATTGCAACCTGCATGCTAAGCCTTCACTCTCATTACTGCCTAAAAAATGTCTGTCAGTCGAGATGTACTGCCTTCAACTATTAATCACAGCAATGAAATATCAAGCTCTGGGTGGCTGACTCCATAGGTTCAAACCCTGACTCTGATGCTTATTAGGTCTGTGACTTTAAGCTCTTTAACCTCTCTGTAACTTCATCTTCTCACTGGCAAAAAAGCTAGCATTCATTATTATCATTCAAAGTGTCCTTCAGTTTCTTACCTCTCAAATTTGCCCATTCTCTTTCTCTGGATCAAACACCCTCTGTTCTTTTCCCATCTCTCTCAAGCAATGGTTCTTCCAGTGCTGTATCTGAGTAAGTAGGACAAGAATCATCTGGGAACTTTTTAGAAACACAAATTTTGACACCCCACCCAGACCTACTGAATCAAAAATGTTGAATGTGGGGCCCAGCAATTTGTGTTGTAGCAAGTCCTGCAGGTAATCCTGAGGTACATTCAACTGTGAGAATAAAAATCCATCTCAAATGCTACCACCTGTTTTCTTATCTCTTCTGGGGCACCTGATCTGTTTCCCCATTTAAACCGCCGGAGCCAGAGCCCTTGGTGCCATTTCTCAGCATTCATTTAAACCATATGTATCTATTTACCTCATGTCATAACCCTGTCCCCCACATAGCCTTGCCAAATTATGAACTTTTTGTGAGAAAGAACTTGGCTTCCTAACCTTCAAATAGGAAGCAGGGCTTAACAAAGTTTCTTTCAAATATTGGTTTGACTGCATTAAATCAGATTATCTTTGTACTCAAAGTATAAGAGATTGAAAAAAGAACTAGAAATACAGGGAAAATTGTTTTATCTATTAAAAAGCTCCACGCTGGAAAATACAGCCACAACATGGACTGCATGTTTCAGGTTCTCAATCAGAAGCAAAGTTTCCAGACAGAAAGGTTAAAGTTCCATTCTTACAATCATCTCTTCATTCCTTGATTCTGTAGTGTGAGCCATTTTTTAAAGCATAGTTTTCTAAGTGCATGACGATGGGTAGGAAATGTAATATCAGGATGGAGGCAAAATGAATGTGCAAGGCTAAAGTACTTCCTATTTTGTGTCCCACAAAAGGAACACACAATGTTATATTTCTCCTTTTCCCTAAGTAGCTTTGAACTTGAAAATGAAGACAAGCTTAGCTTATTGAATTGCAAATCCAGTAAAAACACGTAATTTCTTTTCTTTCTGAGAACATGAAGTTTGTCATATACAAAAGAAAAGAAAATGCTACTTATTAAACCATCATTCATTAATTAGTACCAATAGCAATTTTTTAAAAGAAAAAAGAAACTAGTATTTACTCTGGCTTTTCCAAACTATGTATGTACAGTTGATTATGTATATGTGTATATTTATGTTATATATATAAATGTATATGTATATATATCAGTGAGATCACTATGAACAAAAATGAAGAAAATTACTTTGGGATTCATTGCAGGCTTGATATCCAACTGATAGTTGGGCAGCAGTTGAACACAAGCCTAATTTTCAAACAATTTATAAGTTAATGTGATTTTCAAATGATGGAAAAGGAATCCACTGTTATTGGTGGAAACAATTTCTTTTGATCTAGTACTTGGGCTGAACCTATTTACTTTCCTTGAAGGTACCCTTACATTCTCCATAACTTGAACAAAATTAAACACAACCTGAGCTCGTATATAATCAAAATATGATATGACCCTGTTCCAACCATATCTATCAGATTATTGGAGTTTCCCCCCCTTTGGCAGAGACGCATATGCTGCTGCAGTCAGAGATAAGTCACCAGCCTGTGTATGCAACGAAATACAGGTAAAGGTGATTAAAAGACTCTCCTTCCTCTCAACTTTTTCACAACTCCTGGTGTCTCCTTTCACCAGAGAAGGCAATGGCACCCCACTCCAGTACTCTTGCCCGGAAAATCGCTTGGACAAAGGAGCCTGGTGGGCTGCAGTCCATGGGGTCGCACAGAGTCGGACACGACTGAAGCGACTTAGTAGCAGCAGCAGTGTCTCCTTCACTCATTATTTGAGGGAAAAAAAATAGCTATGTAAATGACAGAATGCTAGCAAGGCAGCTGACTGGCAGATAAAGTCCAAGCGAAACAATTTCCAAAGGTATTTTTATCCTTATTTCCCCTCTGTTTAAAGATTACTTCTATAAGTTCTAGAAAGAAAGTTCTTGGCAAAAGTCTAAGAAACACCTAAAAGGTTTTGGGAAAATTCTACCTGCTGTGGCTGGTTGTGGAACAAGATGTTAGAGATTTCAGTGACGTACTCCATGTGAGTCACAAGACGAATAATCAGCACACGAAACAACTCACCTGCTAGTGAAAGCCACACAAAAGGATTCTACAATCCTCACTTTCATGACAGGGAGAGTCTGTTTTCAAAAGAAAAGTGGGAGAGGGGAACAGGGATGGTCCTAAGAATAAAAGGAAGAGCTTTCCTTTGGGAAAGAGTACTAGAAAAATGCAGGCTTCTTTGCAGAGAACTAAGAAGAAACACTATGCCAAAGCCTTTGGCTGTGTGGATCACAATAAACTGTGGAACATTCTGAAAGAGATGGGAATCCCAGACCACCTGACCTGCCTCTTGAGAAACCTGTATGCAGGTCAGGAAGCAACAGTTAGAACTGGACATGGAACAACAGACTGGTTCCAAATAGGAAAAGGTGTACGTCAAGGTTGTATATTGTCACCTTGCTTATTTAACTTATATGCAGAGTACATCATGAGGAACGCTGGGCTGGAAGAAGCACAAGCTGGAATCAAGATTGCTGGGAGAAATATCAATAACCTCAGATATGCAGATGACACTACCCTTATGGCAGAAAGTGAAGAGGAACTCAAAAGCCTCTTGATGAAAGTGAAAGAGGAGAGTGAAAAGGTTGGTTTGAAGCTCAACATTCAGAAAACAAAGATCATGGCATCTGGTCCCATCACTTCATGGGAAATGGATGGAAAAACAGTGGAAACAGTGTCAGACTTTGTTTTTTTGGGCTCCAAAATCACTGCAGATGCTGATTGCAGCCATGAAATTAAAAGACGCTTGCTCCTTGGAAGGAAAGTTATGACCAACCTTGATAGTATATTAAAAAGCAGAGACATTACTTTGCCAACCAAGGTCCGTCTAGTCAAGGCAATGGTTTTTCCCGTGGTCATGTATGGATGTGAGAGTTGGACTGTGAAGAAAGCTGATCGCCGAAGAATTGATGCTTTTGAACTGTGGTGTTGGAGAAGACTCTTGAGAGTCCCTTATACTGCAAGGAGATCCAACCAGTCCATTCTAAAGGAGATCAATCCTGGATGTTCATTGGAGGGACTGATGCTAAAGCTGAAACTGCAATACTTTGGCCACCTCATGCGACGAGTTGACTCACTGGAAAAGACTCTGATGCTGGGAAAGGTTGGGGGCGGGAGAAGAAGGGGACGACGGAGAATGAGATGGCTGGATGGCATCACCGACTCTGTGGACATGAGTTTGAGTGTACTCCGGGAGTTGGTGATGGACAGGGAGGCCTGGCGTGCTGTGATTCATGGGGTCGCGGAGAGTCGGACACGACTGAGCGACTGAACTGAACTGAACTGAAGAAGAAACACAGATTGTAAAAGCCAGCAGGGATGAAACATGAAAACATTATAGTCAGTGGAATAAACCAGACGCAAATAATGTAGGATTTCACAATGAAGGGCCTAAAATTGGCATATTCATAAAGACAGAAAGTAGATACATATTACCAGGACCTGGGAGGAGAGGAGAATGAAAAGATATTGTTTAATAGGCACAGTTTGAGATGATGAAGTTCTGAGAAAAGATGGTGGTCATGGCAGTACACTATTATAAATGTACTTAATGCCACTTAATTGTGTGCCTTAAGTTTCTTACAGCAGTGAACTTCATGTACCTTTTAGCAAAGTAAAAAATATTATATATATATGATGAAAATAAACAGGCAAAGTATTAAAGCAAGCAGGAAGACCCGACGACATAAAGTAACTGATACAAAGATGTCATAAACCTGGAGAAAAAAGAATTTTCAGAGCTAGAAAAAAGAAGGAATTAGAGTGGATTCTCATCTGCAAGAATTATATCAAACAAGAGAGCTTGTCACTGATAAATAACTGGCTAGAAAAAGAGAGTCTTAATCAAAATCCAGGGATACTGGGTTGGAGCACAAAGGCTAAAATTATACCTAAGCCCAATAAAGAAAAGGGGGGAAAAATAGGACATTAGAAAATCTGGCCCTGTAAGGTGTGTCCCACACCTGAGATTCAGCGATTTGGTGATTCAGAGATCTTTAAAAACTTTATAAACATTCAGCATTAAGCAGTTAAAAAAAAAAAAATGGTACGCATACTCCAGGATTACAGAAAACCATTCCCTTTTGTTAAATAAATTCACTATAAAAATACCTCTGGTGTGCATATTATAGCAGCGACTCTTCAAGGGTGGTTGCCAGACCAGCAGCAACAGCCCCTTTGGGGGAGTTGTCAGGAAGATCAGCTTCTGAGCTCCGTAGCAGACCAACTGTGTCAGAAACGTGGGGATCCAGGCAGCAATCTGTGTTTTTATAGACCTCCCAGGTGATGCTAATGCTGAAGTGTGAGATGCAGCACCTCGTGAAGGAACCTAAATAAAGGCCTGCAGGTGATTAATCAGACTGATTGGCTCAAGGGTGGCCATGGGCAGACCTCGTGCTGGAGGCAGCTGCTCTGGAAAGGGGCAAAGCACCAAAGCCCGTATTGGAGGATCTTTGCCTCCTTTTCCAGGAGGTTTTCTGATCTGACTCAGAACTACTTGCCTGTTGCCAGTGTTAGGAAACCAAAGCTGTAGAGAAATCTGCACAATGATTGTGCTAGTGAGACATCACTGGGACGCTCCTGCTTTCAGAATACCTGCAGGGTTCCTGCTTTTTCCTCCACACGTCCCCTTACTGGGAATGTATCTGCAATTTGTCATGTTGTTGTTGTTGAGTTGCTCAGTCATGTCTGACTCTTTGTGATCCCATGGATTGTGTAGCCAGCCAGGCTCCTCTATCCATGGGATTTCCTAGGCAAGAATACTGGAATGTGTTATTTCCTTCTCCAGGGGATCTTCCTGACCCAGGTATTCAACTAGGGTCTCCTGCCTTGGCAGATGGATTCTTTACCTCTGAGCCACCAGGGAAGCCCAATTTATTATGTAGATTTCTTCAAATAATTCAGAATGTATGGTCACATCTCAATATTGTCAAGAAACCTATTCAAGTTAGGCCCCATCTGTTATGACTACGCAAGTATTTCTACAACACAATAGTTCAGTTGGCAATTTAAGGAGGATCATTGAATGTGTGTTGTTTGTTCTTTTAATCTTTGCTCTTTTTTTCCTGTCATGGAATACCTGGACACAAAGACCATATAAAGCTACTAGTAACACCCTCTGTCCATATTAGACTAAGATTATGAAACCCCCTTAACCTCAGTATAATGTCGTTACTGTTTTTTTTAATCTATAGGTTTATATTTCTTTTATATCATCTTCGAGTTTAATAAGTATTAGAATTTTTCCTTTATGTCAAAAACATTCTCATTTTTCTCAAGCTAGCCTGAGGGTCTAGCTTAATCCCACATCCTTAAGGCTGTGTATCTGCCCATCACCCTTGCTGCCCACCTGTCCCCACCCCAGGTGACTAGACAGCACTCAGAAAGAACAAGATCAGTACCCTTTCTTGGTTCAAGGCCAGCTTCCAAAACAATCTGTGCCTCCATCTGACTTTCCAACCTTCTAATCTGTGCTCTTGTCACTTCTCTAGAGCATCACACCAATTTTCAACCTGATATTGGTATTGCTTCTTTGGTCTTCAGGGGAAGAAAAATACTTCTACTCTTCTGGGATCTCTGACTAGACCTAAGAATTAAACCAAAAAAAGACAAACAGGAGAAAAACATCAGTTTTATTAGAATGTTACATATATATGGGAACATTCACAAGCGAATAAAGACTTGAAGAAGCAACCAGAACACAAAGTTTTTATACCTTTTGGACAAAGAAATGATAAATTATTAGAATTAAAACAAACATTTTTGGAATAGAGGCAACAAATTATGGGAAGTAAGTAGGAGATAACTGGGGTGTGTGTGCAAAACTAGGAAGATAAGGTTATTTTAGTAAGTTTGTTTGTACAGACTCATTTCAGCATTGATTCTCAGTCTCTGGTATTAAGGACCTCTTCCTTGTCTAGGAAGACATCTTTCTCATTCAAAGGCCTGTTTTTAGGTAGTAAAAGATAGATCAGAGAGCCCTTCCTGCATCTACTACATCTCAAGGGCCTTCAACTCAAAATCATCAGTATACCAAAATAGCGTATTTTGGGGTGGCATGTCCTGAAGTCTTTCAGATACTGACTTCTTGCCATAATTTACACTGGCCCAATGGCAACCCTGGTGGCTCAGAGGTTAAAGCGTCTGCCTCCAATGCGGGAGACCCAGGTTCGTTCCCTGGGTTGGGAAGATCCCCTGGAGAAGGAAATGGTAACCCACTCCAGTATTCTTGCCTGGAGAATCCCATGGACGGAGAAGCCTGGTAGGCTACAGTCCACGGGGTCGCAAAGAGTCAGACACGACTGAGCGACTGAACTGAACTGAACTGAATGGCAACCCACTCTAGTAGTCTTACCTGGAAAGTCCCATGGATAGAGGAACCTGGTAGGCTACCATCCATGGGGTCGTAAAGAGTCAGATATGACTGAGTGACTTTAGTCTACTTCTGGGTTCTTGATAACAATTGTGCAGGATCTAGGAAACAGCCCATCAAGCTAGCTTTTCTACCAATCTTCCCAAAAGGCTTTAGAACTATTAAAAAAAAAAAAGTGGTAAGAGGAAGTATTCCATGTATTTTAAGTGATGATTCTTCTAAAATAAAAACATAGATATTCACTCAATGCTGGTGACTGCTCCTAGCTAAACTCTGAATATAACCTACCAGCTGCCCATCTGAGAATCTGTGATTATGGAATATATTCCTAATAGTGAAAGCAGTGCCCTGCACACTAATGAGACCTTTTATTAAGGAATGAAGGATTGCTGAGCCAATGAAACTTAGAAGGGAGGAAACATAATTTCTAAAACTTTGATAGAAAAGGACATTAATTTTTAATAAGTCATAAAAAATATGCATGGACTCAGAGTTAGCATTTCAAGGAAATAAGGTAGCCTGAATAGAAAGGATTAGCTGGTGAGCCAGATAGAAATTTTAATGCACTTTTTTCCTCCTTCCTATTTTAGTTTAGTTTGACCTCCTTGAATCCAATGGTTGTGGAAGAACTAGTGGTTTTATGTGCAACAGCATTATTTTTATGTTCCCATTACTGAGGACAGAAGCCAATGCTCTAGGCAGCTTTATGTATCACTAAAATGCCAAAGCTCATGAGTAGTTCAGTTCAGTAATAATAATAATAATAAAAAAAACAATAGTAATAGTGACAATATAATGCTAGGCTAAACTGTAGTAACAAAAATGCACAAACCATGGTGGATTAACACAATCAACTCTTATTTCGTGTTCACACAAAGTCCAAATACAGTCCAGAAGCTCTCGTGTGAATTCTCCTTTGACAGTGACTCAGGGATCCAGGATCCATGCATATTTTAGCTACACCATCACCAAGGTTGCTGCTGCCAAGGTAGAAGGGGATACAGGAAATACACTGACTTAGTAACCGTCTTAGCCCATAAATGCTGCTTTCCTCTCATATTTTACTGACCAGAGCTAGTCACATGACTCCAACCTAACTGCAGGGTAGGCTGGGAAGTATAGAGGGGCACAAGAATATTTGGTGAGACTTTCCCACAAGTAGTGATAATTCTTTGATCAATGTCATCTGTATTCCAACTACTGTGCTGGTTAACTTACATGCATTATCTCAGATGCTCAAAACAACATTCTAACATGTGTTATTAATTTCACTTTATAGATGAATAAACCAAGGCCCACAAACACTAAGCAGTTTTCATGTATTACCTCAGATTATAGCAGAAACCTTTGAAGATGTGTATGATTAACTCTGGCTTATGATTGGGGCTCATACACATCATGGCGAACGTGGGATTCGAACTTTTGATCGGGCTCATCTTCGTGCTTCTCCATGTGGTGTGTGCCACGTAAAATGGTAGTCTCTGGAATACCAGAAACAAAGGGAAGTGGAAGAAGGGAAAGAGAGAAGTCCACTGGTATTCTCTGACGGCACAACTGCCATCAGCATCACACCAGGACCAGCGACACAAAGACCAGTATTTCCAAAGGCAAAAAGCCCACCACTTGCTCAGAGTCAGGTTTTCTGTGAAGTTAATACCACTTAAGGTTCAGAATCCTCACTTTCATAGGCACCTTCCAAGGCCCTGGGAAGCACCCCAGCAATGTGCCCAGAGAATATTATATTTCTGTAAAATATGGAAAAGATCTTATAACAGCAATTAGTTAAGACCATGGTCTCTTTCTATGCCTATGTCCGGACTATCACTTATCTTCTCATGCTAATGGTAACCTGCCTGTCTGCACATTTAAGATCCAGTGAAACAGAAATTGAATAGGGTTTACATTTACTTTGGTTGAATGAGATCTCTTGCTGTGATTCACAATCACTCCATTATAAATAAGTTATTGCCAACCATCCTGGTGTAAGGAATGGTTTCCAGGATTATCCCTAATACCTACTATGCTGACTCATCCAACATCACAATACAAATGTGCAGAGCTAGACATATTGTCGGAGAAGGCAATGGCAAGCCACTCCAGTACTCTTGCCTAGAAAATCCCATGGATGGAGGAGCCTGGTGGGTTGCAGTCCATGGGGTCGCTAAGGGTCGGATACGACTGAGCGACTTCACTTTCACTTTTCACTTTCACACATTGGAGAAGGAGGTGGCAACCCACTCCAGTGTTCTTGCCTGGAGAATCCCAGGGACAGGGGAGCCTGGTGGGCTTCCGTCTATGGGGTCACACAGAGTCGGACACAACTGAAGTGACTTAGCAGCAGCAGACATATTGTGATGTGAACATTTTCCTTGGCACCCAGGAACAGAAATAAATATGCAAAAAAGGAAACGTAAGGAATCAGAAACTAATCTTTGGAAAATTCTTCAATCATCAGCCTTGCAAGATTGTGAATAGAGGATACAGTTCCCATAAGTATTTAGTCAAAGTGCAAGTTTCCTTTCTGTTAGGAATACACACAATAAAGCAGCATATACAGTTATAAAACACCATATTTTTTTCTTTTGATGCAATCACATGAAATGAAATGTATTTATTACATTTCTTTGTTTGGAGGAATACTAGAGTGCATACATGAGTGAAACTTTTAGAGGTTTCCAAAATTTGACACAATCAATAATTTTCATGACCAATAATGGTTGTGGAAATAAAATAAATTTTATAAGCTATCAGTAATAATAAAAAATTTCAGTCAGCCTTATGGGGAAAAGATTAATTTTATCTATAGAAAATGATGTAAGATTTTCAAATTGTTGCTATATGAAGAAGCAATCCAAAAATACTGTACATACCCAAAAATATTGGGGGAAGGCTGTTTCATTTCAAGTATTTAATTTAATTTGTGATATTTATTAGTTCTTTTAAATTTATTTTTGTGTATAATTTTTCTGTGTATAAGTTCACCATCATACCTACTTTGTGTTCTTTTTCTTAGAGTCCTCCAAGTATGTAAGTTTTATGTCCTCCCATGTGTAGATTGAATGTCTGTGTCTCGCCCCTCTCCCACCCAATTCATAGGGTAAAACCTACTCCCCAGTCAGCAAAGAACTGACTCATTGGAAGAGACCCTGATGCTGGGAAAGATTGAAGGCAGGAGGAGAAGGGGATGACAGAGGATGAGATGGTTGGATGGCATCACCAACTCGATGGACATGAGCTTGAGTAAGTTTCAGGAGTTGGTGATGGACAGGGAAGACTGGCATGCTGCAGTCCATGGGGTTGCAAGGAGTCAGACACGACTGAGAAACTGAACTGAACCGAATTCCCAATTTGATGGTATTAGGTATTTGGGTCTTTTGGATGTGATTAGGCCATGGGGGAGGGCCCTCATAAGTGGAATTACTGCCCTTTTAAAGAGACTTCAGAGAGCTCCCTTGTCCCTTCCATCATGTAACAAGATAGTCATCTACAGCCAGGCAGCCAGCCCCCTGCTAGCACCTTGATCTTGGATTTCCCAGCCTCCAGAACTGTGAGAAGTAAATTTCTGTTATTTATAAACCACCCAGTCTATGGTATTCTATTATAACAGCCCCAAAGAACTCAGACATCCCCCACTCCTAAAACCTGGTTCCACCCGCCTACTGGCATAAATTAGCAGGAAAAATGCCCATCTTAACTCACTCAGCAGAGCATCAACTGGTGTAACATTTGAAAAAATAATAAAGGATCTAGATGACAATAATGTGATTAGTTGACATGCCAGCCATTTCAAGGCAAGTAAGTTTTTGATGTTTTAAATTATTCAACCCAGGAGATAAGTATTTAATCGGTAAAGACGTGGATTTGAAATTCCATTGCTAAAGATATAAAACAATCTCTAGATTGTTACTTGTTATATCTCCATGCAGATTATATTTATCAATCATCGGTATTATTCAACTTTAGAGGACGCCTGTGGCTAAATTAGGCCAGGAAATAAAGGTCCTTGGATAAAAGTGGCCTTCATAGAACTAAGAAAGACGTCCTTCTGATCCACTCAACACAATTTAAACTCTCTAGGGAGAATTAGAGTTTCTACCTGTCACAAAGCAAAGTCACCCCCTTGTTAATGGATATAGGATACTTTTAATCACCAAGACACACAAAGAAATTGGATAGTACCCAGAAAAAAGGGGGGGAGAGCTTAATACTGATGATTTGAAGCTTAATAAATAATACAAATGCATAAGCTTAATATCTGATTTTATTTTACAGCAGTTTTATTACCATCAACATTTTCAAAAGTTTTGCTTGGAAAGCAAAAATAACACTTCTCATGTTGAATACCATAAAGGGGAAAATGAGACTAACATAAGTCACGGTCCTTATCACTTTTTATCAAAATCTCAAAATACGTAACAGAAATTAACCTGCTAACCCTTAAGTTCTAGATAATTCTGAAATAACACATTAGCTGTTCATTAGCTGGGCAATCTACGACCTGGAAAGATGAAGCGATTGTTGAAGTTTAAGTAGTTAATCAGGGGCAGAAACAAAGGTGGGGAGGAGGGAACTGGAAGCTAAAATCCTAAGCACAAATTTCTGGACTAATCCATTCCAGGAAGTTTCTTCCTAAAATACATATTCTATTTCTTCTTAATAAGACACTAAGACCTGATTTCAGTAAACTAATAAACTTCCAGAGACAATTTAATGGTCACTCTGAAAGTCATTCAAAGGACTAATTATATTCCAATTGCTCTGTGTTGTGAACCACATGTAATTTGAACAATTTAATTCACAGAAAATCCATAGAACAATAAATCAGTGAAGAATGTGTTTATGGCAGAAAATCCTTACTGAATGAAAATATTTTTGTTCACACTTTATACTTCCTACATACTTTCACTCTAATTCTGGGAAACCAAAAATGAAACAAACTAGCCAAAAACTAGATAGGTATAATCCCAGAATCTTTTTATTTTTAAATCCAGAAGGGATTTTATAGATCATCCACTTAGCCTCTTACAGACCCAAAAGTTTAAATGTCATGTCTGAAATAGTCATTTAGTTAGAGGCACAATTAGGAGCAGATAACAAACCTCCATTCCTACTACCAAAGGACCATGATCTATCCCAGACCTCTTCCAACCCCCTCCAGGAAAGATATAGGGAACAAAAAAAAACTTACAGTGTATGATCGCATTAAAAAATAGTCCTATTTTTAACATGAGCAGAATTTCTAAGAAAGCTTAATATTTTTAATTGTTTTTAATCAAAATAAAACTCATCTTCCCAAGAGACAGCTGAGAATGTGCTTCTGCTTTTAAAGTTGGTGGGGGGTAGAGGGGGTGTTAGCACAGAGGCAAAAGAGAAAACTAAGTCAAGGGGGAAACTATACAGAACTATACACTCAGCAACTCCATTAAAGCCATATGCTGGAAGCAGAGGAAAAGGAAATGAAAAGCTTTGAAATGCAGCTGTCCCACTCCCTGCTATTTCCACTCAAACCTGACTATTTTTCCATCAGGATCCAACACATGTGTGGTGACACATGGAAACAGGGTGAGCTCATGAACCCAAGGGAATAGAGTCCAGCATTCCCAGTGCAGCACCCTGGAAGCACATGGCCACTCCCAACCTCCGCCTCTATGGATAGCAAATACGGAAGAAGACCTAGCAATGGAAAAACTCACTTCACAGCGGAAAGGGAAAGCCAAAAGATAATTCAGATACCTGGTTGCTGTTTACTGATTATGCCAGCAGACAAAATTGTTAGATCTAAAACCAATCTAATTGGGCAATATCTTTTTTTTATTAAAATCAGAGCAAGGGAAGTCTTTGGGGACACTGGAAGAAAGCAGGACCAAAAATCTAGCAATCAATGATGACTCTACAAACATGGTGGAGTTGTTCTGATGGTTGTTCCTGTTCCTTAGGTTTTACTTAGAAACCCTCTCATCTGAACACAGGGCATAAAAAAGCAGCTCAATTTATAGAATGGAAGGAAAGCTTCTTTTAGTCCATCTTTTCTTCATGACTTCTGACTTTGTTTCTGACACGGTGGTATTAACATTTTAAATTGAATCTGTAAATAAGCATTATGATGAGATGCTTCCCTTATTGGGAAGGCCAGGCTCAGTAGATGACCTTAAGTAAGATGATCAGCTGCTTTGTTTCCAGTAATCTAGTTTTGATACATCCTTCTTCTAGGTATTAAGGTCTGGTTTGAATTAAAGTCTGCGGCATGCTGAGAGCTGTAAGAGTAACTGAAAGGGCTTGTTTTCAGCTGGTGGCCAAAAATGGCTTCCTTGTGGTTTGCAGCATACAGTGTGTTCATTTAACTACTTGCTCATCTGATGGGTATTTGCTGACATCCTCTGCATATACATGCTAGGTATACATATAAAACATGACCTAGTTTCAAATCTTGTTTCTGCCAGGTATTTACAGTGGGGCATGATATTTAATCCCTCTGAGCCTCATTTCTGCATAGGTTTATTGTTAGAACTGAAGGAGATAATATACGTTAAACTTAATAAGTACTGGTTTTAAGAAGACAGCCTCTGCCTTTGAGTAACTCAGGCTGAAAGTATAACATATACGTAAACAACTAAAATGTCATTTGATTTGTGCCACAACAGATGGAGTACATACCAAGTAATTTGAGAGTATGGAGAGTGGGAAAGGGAGGATGTGATCAATAAAGCGTCAAAAAGCAGGTGACCTTGAAGCATGGGAATAGCAGGGCAGGGAGAGACATTCAGAAAAGTTTAGATTGAGTTCATCAGGTCCTGGAAAGTGAAAAACCCCTTTGGGAAGCAGCAGAAGAATTTATCCCCTAAGGCTTGTGATTCTTCCGTTCTTGGAAGTTGGAAGTTGCTAAGGTGTTGCCTTTTCCAACTTCATATCACACTGTGCGGCCCTGATGACGTTTCTTCTTACCCACACAGTACAGACTGAGGGACCTGACCCTCCAGAGGCAAGAGCTTGGAAAACCGATGGCGTAAAATCCGTAGATGAATCTTAGAGGAAGCAGAGGGAAAGTACTGGATAAACTAGAGTTAAAAAAACAGAATAGTTCAAGTACGTTGTACACGAAGGATATGTTGCTGTTCAGTCACTCAATCATCTCTGTGTTTGTGACCCCACGGACCGCGGCACACCAGGCTTCCCTGTCCTTCGCCATCTCCTGGAGCTTGCTCAAATTCATGTCCCTTGAGTTGGTGATGCCACCCAAACATCTCATCCTCTGTTATCCCCTGCTCCTCTTGCCTTACCCCAGCATCAGGGTCTTTTCCAATGAGCTGGCTCTTCGCATCAGGTGGCCAAAGTATTAGAGCTTTAGCTTCAGCATCAGTCCTTCCAATGAATATTCAAGGTTGGTTTCCTTTGGGATTGACTGGTTTCCTCTTCTTGCAGTCCAGGGACTCTCAAAAGTCTTCTCCAGCACCACAGTTTGAAAGCAAGGATATGCAGGACTTAGTAAGCATTCTATTAGTAGAAAGCATTTCCAGTCACCAAAATATTGGAGTTGACACGTCTTCTGACATGTAGGAACAGTAACCTACAGTCACAAACTAGTAAATTGATCATTTAGTGAAGCAATGACCTAGTATGGAGATGGCAAATGAAAGGTACCATTGTCCCCTCCCCAGCCCTGGGCAGACATTATTAATCAATTTGTTGTTGTTGTTCAGTTGCTCAGTTGTGTCCAACTCTTTGCAGCCCCATGGACTTGGCATGCTTTTCCATGGAGCCTAAACACAACCTCAGAATCTTAGCTCTTATTTTTATGTCTGAACTAGTAGCTATGTGGAGAACATGCTGAAAACAAAAGACAATGAAGAACATGGTGTTGTGCCTACCGAAAGATCAGGCTTGCAGTTTCATTCATCTGATTAAAAAAGAATCATGCAAATCCAAAGTTCAACTCTAAATATTTCCTGTAAAATGGTCTAAAACACTGTGTTGGGTATCGTGGATCAGCTTCCTCAGCATTAAGCCCATCTTCCTTCTAGCACCAAGAAGCTGCAAAGCTAAGAAATGACACCCAGTCCCTTTAAATGATTCATAAACACTCATAAAGAGAAAGGCAAGTCTGTGACAGATGCAGTACGCCCTGTGCTCAGCAGCAGTGATGGAACCTCCTGAACTAGAGACTTCTCCTTCCCTGGTGGAGGCAGACTGTAGCATCTCACCCCGATGCCCAGGTCTGGAATGAGATTTGGAGAGTCATTAGTGGAAGTTCAACCTAGAAGCTCTTTCTTCAGTCCCTCCTCTACAATGATTTCACAAACCTCTTAACAGCCAAATACCTTTCTTCTTAAACAGGCTAGATTCTGTTGCCTACCACTGAACTCTGACTGACAAAGGCATGAAAAAATTTTTCTGGAGGAAAAATATTTAGCCGTATTTTCTGGAGGAAAAATATTTAGCAAAAATAGTTCAAACAGCATGAATGTTTTAGTTAGAACTCATATTCTTGTAGCTCCAGCTATTAACTCTGTGAAAATGACTTTAATATCTGTATTTCTACCTCCAACTTCTGACCTTCTCTGCGTTCTCTTATCTCAGATTACTTCCTGTACTTCCACAGTTGGATTTCCTGCCAGCACCAGGACGTCATATGTCAATAATTTCATTTTTCGTCTTCTGTTTCATTATCCTGGCCACCTGAACTCTGAATTCTGGCATAATCTGACTTTCCTCTTTCTCCCTTACCAAACCCTGAAAATTCTTTTGCATAATCTCTTTTCTATCTCTTTTCCACCACCACTATCATCAGTCTAGTTCAGGCCTCCTTCAGCTCAAACTTGCACTATTATTCTGTTGGTTTCCCTGCTATTAGTATCTTCCCAACTGCTTAGCCATTTACCCTAGCCATGGCAACCCAATTCATACTCCTAAAAATCATTCTCATATTGATACTTCCCACTCAAGCATTTCCAGACTTCCAATACTTTGAATATAAGATTCAAACAACAAAAGGTGGCACTCAAGACTTTCACAGTCTGATTGCCAACTCTCTCCCCAAGGTTATTTCCCACTACTTCCCTCACTGAATCAGTGCTACAGTCACCTAAGCCAAACTGGCCTCTTACTTCCTCATTTTATTAACACACTATTTTGAAAAGCCTTGTGTTGTACGTACATTTTCCTTTCTTGCAGTGCCTTCTCTGCATATCATGTCATGTTGAATGGAAATCAAAAGTCTTCCTCCATTGGAAGGGAAAAGGAGCAGGGAGGAGGGCACAGACTCCAAAAGCTGTGGAGTGACAAACTGGAGAAAAGTTACTAAATAGGGAAAACAACATTTTAGATTATCTTTATTATTTTAGTCAATTGACTAACAGGCCTACATTTTATTTAGATTCTGGTAGAGCTACAGCCAGGTGTTAATCTTGTGGCCCTCCAGGTTTGAAAATACTACTTAAACAGCCTGAAGCCATTAGATTATCCACACTGGATGAGAAATAGCACTGCTGACTTACAGAAATGACTTTCTGGTGAATATAATTCTCAATAAGACCAGATGAAAACTTGGTTAACTTTAGAGAAAACCCAGGCAGATGACTGGCTAGCTGAAACCCCCATCACCACCATATGTTTTCTCTGCGACAATTTTAGGATCTGCAGCAGGAATGCATTATTCATTATATCCACCTCACCAGATGGACTCAACTCTACTTGAAGAGCAAGGAAAAACAGTTTTCCTTCATCCTCTCTCCTATTTTGCAGTTTGCTTACTGCTGCTGCTGCTGCTAAGTCACTTCAGTCGTGTCCGACTCTGTGTGACCCCATAGATGGCAGTCCACTAGGCTCCCCCGTTCCTGGGATTCTCCAGGCAAGAACACTGGAGTGAGTTGCCATTTCCTTCTCCAATGCACGAAAGTGAAAAGTGAAAGTGAAGTCGCTCAGTCGTGCCCAACTCTTAGCGACCCCATGGACTGCAGCCTACCAGGCTCCTCCGTCCATGGGATTTTCCAGGCAAGAGTCCTGGAGTGGGTTGCCATTGCCTTCTCCGAGTTTGCTTACAGGAACAGGTAAAAGGATTCCCTCCCAGATACACACATCATCTCTGCTCCCTTCCCCACTGCCATTGTACTTTTCCCTTGATGCTCTGGCATAGTACACTGATGCATCTGAACTCATACTTGCTGATTATGGTCTTTGGCTCACTTTGTTCACATTGTTGCTGTCTATACTCATATCACACAAGGGATGGATGTCTAAGGCCCTCAGGGTTATTTCTGGCACCCTGCCAACTGTCACTTGTCAAAACCCGATATGCTCCCACAATCTTCTTTCAACATCAACCAGTGATTCCTCAGAGGGCCGAGTGTTTTCTCTTCATCTTCTCTCCATCTCTTGCATATTTAGTTCAAAGAACTCTAGACCAGGCAAATGCCTGCTTCTTTATTTTAATAAGATGTTCCCTACCTATGGCCAAATATCTTGCTATCATTTGCAACCAGGATGTACAGAAGTAAATCCCATCCTTAGATTCCATAGCTAGTCTTTACCTTTTAAATTCTCCTCAATCACCTGAAGTCACAAAACTTAACTGGAAAGGGTGAATGAAAATTTTCCTACACATAAAGTCCATTAATTTGTTTTCTAGAAACTTCTTGACCAAATATGCTTCCAAATCCATTCCTTTTCCAATAAATAGGCTCAATAATTCTTTTTAGACTTCCACACCAACCATTGCAGGAAAGACAAGCCACATAAAATCTGCAGAGAGCCACATTCAAGGAATCACAACATCTATTTTTCACTCTAAAGGTTAATTTTCACCAAATAGCTAAGGCCCTCCTGAATGAATCGTATTCTTCCCAGGTTAGTATTCCATTCTCTGTCCCATACTCTTTTCTTTTGTTTCCTCTCACCCAGGTCATATTCTTCTGCTCTCATTTCTCAAGAGTCAAGTATTGATTCACCATTATTCTCAGGAGTATGCACACTCCTTCTTTCCAAGATGTTCCAGATTGTCATCCACTTTTTGATGTGCAGACGCTCACATATCATGAAGTATCATGCTTGCTTCGCCTTGAAGTAGAATTTTACATACTCTTCTCACATGTCTCTACTTTTAATTCTTCTGACTCAGGTTTTCATTCTCTTCTGTCTTACTAGATGTGTTGCCAGGTTTTCTCAGTGCTCTCCAAAAACCTTGTATCCAATAGCATTTTCGTTCCCAAAATTCCTTCACACTCTGCTCAAGCCAGATTGCATTTAGTTCCTGTGTATCTGGTTCTTCCTGCCCACAAAAATATACACACATTCTCTAGTTTACCCTGAGCTCCATTTCTGGAGCTAAGGAGTTCTAAGAAGTTCTAGCATTGGAATCTGAAATAGAATCTTCATTCTTTATGACTCCTCTCCATAACTGGCTTGGTTGAAGAAATGTTTAATCATACATCTGCCTACCAAAGAGGCTGATAACCGCCCTGAAAATTACCCAGTGTATTTCACAGCCATGTGTAGAGCTCAGGAGAAGGTGTCTTGGGCCCCTTTACAAATGTAAAGCACTCTCATCTTGAAAATATAATGATAAAATACTGGATTCTGTCATTCACCAGGCCTAGTCAGGTATCTCAAGGGGCTCTGTACCTTTCTTCATGGTTATCATCAATTATCTTGGTGATTAATTGCTCAACATCTGAATTCTTAACACTGACACCAAATATCACCCTCCAATTTGCTACTTGTTACCCAAAATATGAACCACAGGCAATAGGTTCCACAGGCATCACACTGCATATGCAGCATTTCCACTAACATTCCCACTTGCAGCAAAGCAAACAAGAAGGACGATGCACTTGTAGGCACGTGCCCTGAATGCAGACGGGGTGACAGGCCACAGGTGCTGCAGAAAGCAAATGAAGGAGCTTCTGCTTGGGCTTCAGAGTCACTGCTAAAGAGTATAAACATGCTTGCTCATGCCAGAACCTCTTGGGTAATGGAGCCACAGGAGACATCTCAGAGGAACAGGCTGCTTGAATTCAACTCTAACAACCTGAACAAGATGCAGGGTGGTTCGCCCCAGGCTGTGGCCTCCAGGGCAAGCTTTTGGTCCTTGCAACAGGTGGGCTTTCCTCTTGTGGTCCTGAGCAACCGTACACTTGTTCCTCCAGCCATGCTTCCCCATCCTCCTTGGATGAATCTAGTTTTTCTTTTCTCCTGTCCCAAACTATAACACATGAATTAGTTTTTCTTCTGGCCATTTAGCAACTTTTTGTCCTCAGGTCACCGAAATTGGAAGTAGAACAAGTAGTGTAATGCCCTAAGACAAAAGAGAAATTAATTCTAATCCTAACTGTGTCTTGAGCAAGTCATATTTCTGGGCCTGATTTTCAGCTGTTAAATAAGGAAGCCGTATGCTTCAAGGTTTAGTTTGGCTTTATTTTTTTTTAGGGTAGACCCACTAGGACAGAGTCTTTCAAGCTGGGGGGGTCAGAATTTACTAGTGGGTCATAAAATTAATTTTTATAACAGAGTGGAATATATCAGAGTACATTGAAAAGAATAAGTATTGTTTATGCAAATTTTGTTGTGCCTTCATGTACATCTATGAGTTGGATGTCAAACATACTCCTTATTATGGATAGAAGTGGAAACAATTTTAATCTTTGCCCTGGAGAGACAGAAATTATCATAGTAGTTGCTGAGGGCTGGGGATAGGAAGGGGGAATAACTGTAAAGGGACTGATGGAAAGGGTCCCTTTAGGGTGATGGAAAGGTTCTAAAATTAGGTTGTGGTGAAGGTTGTACAACTCTGTAAATACATTAAATTAAATTGCATGCTGAATGGGTAAATGATAGTATTTAAATTATATCTCAACAAAGTTATTTAAAAATAAACAAAGCACTGCTCTAGAGGGGCATGTATTTGAGTCAGAATACCAAAATTATACCATGGATTTTATCTTTCTAAGGAGAGGAAATGTAGCTTTTATCATACTATTAAGTGGATCCAAGACCCATAGAACTTTTAGAACCATTTGATCAAACTGTCAATCTCCTTCTAGTACTAAAATTCTATAACTCTAAAACCTTAAAGTTCATTTTAACTTTAGTTCATGAAAATTACAGCTATAGGGAATTATTCCATGGTGGTCCAGTGGTTAGGACTCCGTAGTTCCACTGTAAGAGGCATGGGTTCCATCCCTGGTTCAGTTCAGTTGAGTTGCTCAGTTGTGTCCGACTCTTTGCAACCCCAAGGACCGCAGCATGCCAGGCCTCCCTGTCCATCACCAACTCCCGGAGTTCACTCAAACTCATGTCCATTGAGTCAGTGATGCCATCTAACCATCTTATCCTCTGTCATCCCCTTCTCCTCCTGTCTTCAATCTTTCCCAGCAACAGGGTTTTTTCAAATGAGTCAGTTCTTCGCATGAGGTGGCCAAAGTATTGGAATTTCAGCTTCAACATCAGTCCTTCCAATGAATACCCAGGACTGATCTCCTTTAGGATGGACTGGTTGTATCTCCTTGCAGTCCAAGGGACTCTCAAGAGTCTTCTCCAACACCACAGTTCAAAAGCATCAATTCTTCAGCACTCAGCTTTCTCCATAGTCTAACTCTCACATCCATGAATACTCTCACATGACTACTGGAAAAATCATAGCCTTGTCTAGACGGACTTTTGTTGGCACAGTAATGTCTCTGCTCTTTAATATGCTGTCTAGGTTGGTCATAATTTGAAGGGGGAACTAAGATTCTGTATGCCGTGTGACATGGCCAAAAAACAACAAACAAAATTATAGTGATAAACTTTTGTCTCCAAAGCATTTCAAAGAGTCTGTTTATGGGTGAATGGGATTATATGTATTAAAATACTTTTACAAATAAACTATTGTGCAAATTTGAAATATTATCAATAGCCTATTGGGTAATTATTTTATTATATTTACCTGCATTTGGCCTATATTTGGCCTACAAAGTTTTTAATCATAGCTATGTCTGCAATTCATGTGCTAACTAAATATTGCAATGGTATTTATACCTCCAATTTTTTTTCTCTTCTTGGTCTATAATGCCAAGGATGGTGAAGCTCACAGATCCTCCATAATCCTTTCACTGGTGTGAAAACACGTTGGTACTGAAGGAACCCAGGATACATCACCCCAAAATATTCCATTCTGGCATGTTGACCATTTTGAATTAAAGGCACTTAAAAATTGCAGGTGTAAGACAGACACTTTGACTCCTCCTTCTTGAAAACAGGAGATAAAGGTGCCCTCCCTGTACCAGGAGGAAAGAAGACATTTTTTAGTAGCCCAGAGAAGGCACCAGAGGAATTTGCAAACAAACCTTGTTCTATTAGTCTGCTCCCACATATTTACCTTCCCATAGTCTGTGCCCTTCAGTTCAGTTCAGTTCAGTAGCTCAGTCGTGTCCGACTCGTGCCCTTGGAAGCCTAAAACTACTTTCCTTTCTTCTGTCATTACTCTACAATGTCTTATTCTTGGTTGAAGATGCTGTATAAGCTGGAATTCTAAGCTACCATTCTGAGTTATTTTGGGTTTAGGTTCCCCCCCGTGATGCGGTCTGTACACATCAAAATAGTTTTCTCCTATTAATCCATCTTTTAGTTAAAGATTTCCAGCTGGAAATCTAAGACAGGTAGAAGTAAAGTTTTACCTTTCCTAGAGTACCAAACATAAAGAAGAGATAGAAAGGGACAAAAAAGGAGCAGGGTGGTTTCTGTATCTATGTAAACAGAAAAACAGAGGAGCCAGGCGGGCTACAGTCCATGGCGTCACAAGAGTCAGACACAACTTAACGACTAAACAACAAACAAAAAGACAGACTAGGAATTTTTAAACAAAGTGGAGATATCAAGACAGGAAAAAGCATTTCTGGGTAGAAGAGATGCTGGCTGGATTCTTACATGCTGCTAAGTCACTTCGGTCGTGTCCGACTCTGTGTGACCCCAAAGACGGAAGCCCACCAGGCTCCCCCTTCCCTGGGATTCTCCAGGCAAGAATGCTAGAGTGGGTTGCCATTTCCTTCTCCAATGTGTGAAAGTGAAAAGTGAAAGTAAAGTCGCTCAGTCGTGTCTGACCCTTAGCGACCCCACGGACTACAGCCTACCAGGCTCCTCCGTCCATGGGATTTTCTAGGCAAGAGTACTGGAGTGGCTTGCCATTGCCTTCTCCCTTCTTACATACAGGGATGAAATGTCAGCCAACTACACTTACTAGGTTGTGAGTTCCTTGATGGCGAAAAAAACTTCTAGTTTTTTCTAATAATCTTTACAATAGGGCTTTATATACAGTAAGTATTCAGTGTTTGTAAAATTGCAATGTTTGTTAAAATGGTTGATAATAAACTAAAGACTGGATGCAACCTAAGTGTCCATGAAGAACAGATTGGTTAAATAGATACATTCAAACTGCTGTAATAGTGAAGTGTGTCTACATGGGGCTTCTCAGGAGGTGTTAGTGGTAAAGAACCCACCTGCCAATGCAGGAGACACAGGAGACACTGGTTTGATCCCTGAGTCAGACAGTTCCTCTGGAGGAGGGCATGACAACCCTCTCAAGTATTCTTGCCTGGAGAATCCTACGGAGAGAAGAGCCAGTGGGCCACAGTCCACAGGGTCACAAAGAATCGGACACGACTGATGTGACTTAGCACACACACATGTCTTAAAGTCCAAGAAAGTTAATCTTATTATACTGCTTACATTAAGAAGTTCATAGGGAAAATACCAAACGGACATCCTCTGGCATGCAGTATTTTGTGCCATATCCTTTTTGGAGTAGGCTAAACAATTCTCCCTAAATCATAAGACTCTAGCTTCTCATCTCAAAGAGTTAACCCAATTTTTGTGAGCAATGAAATCTTTCTGTGTTACATTAAAATTCATCAATAAAATAGTGTTCATTTACATTAATTATAGTGGTGATTGCTTACTGTTATGCCAGAGAAGATATTCCAAGCTCAAGTTCTATTTTTAGACAACTGCTCTGAGGATCATTCCACACCTGTCCTATTTAGCAGCTGGAATACTTAAGCATCATAGTGCTTTTAAAATAGCAGATAAGTCAACCACAAAGACATATTTTAAACAAGGGAGTTTTAATATTGAAGATCATGACTTGAATTCTTTCAATGCTATCTTAATAACATATTTTAAGATATAAGATATGATCCAAGTCAGATAGATTTAAAAAAAGTGGATTGGCCTGAAATCAAAAGAAAATAAAAATTTTTTCCCCACTTCTCTGCTTCTATACCTTAGTTGTTGTCGCTAGAATCAAGTAAGAATGAACTTGGGCTCCATAAAATCCACATTAGAATGGAGAAGGGAAATATTTAATAACTGTGTTATGTCAAAGTATGTTTTGAGATGAAAAGAATCTTCTGAGATTTCCCTGGCCCCAGTCTAACTGCAGTACCCTTGTTTTACAGAAGAGGAAACTGAGACTCAGAATGTTAATGTGAGATTCCCAATGTGGATTCTAAAGACTGTCCAAGGAACCATGGTAAAAATGAGGCTCAACATAATATGAGTTGTGCTATTATATATAAAATAGGTAAATATCAAGGACCTACTCTATAAAACAGGGAACTATACTCAATATAATATAGTAATCTATAAGGAAAAGAATCTGAAAAAGAATATATGTACATACATATTACATATATAAAACCAAATTACTTTGCTGTACACTTGAATCTAAAACAACACTGTAAATTAACTATTGTTGTTGTTCAGTTGCCCAGTTGTGTCTGACTCTCTGCAACCCCATGGACTGCAGGCACAGTATAGTCCATTAACTATACTTCAAATGAAAAAAAAAAAAAAGCATAATGTGACATATTTTTCATCCATCCCAGGATAAGTGAGCATGGTAATGCATCCTCATTTCATGGAGAGTGGGTTACAAGTAGGTATGTAACCCAATATCAGGGAAATTTATTGATAACTGGATTTTAAGGAAGATATTCTGAAGACACAGAACTACAACTGGGCTTGGAAGAAAAAGTATTTGGGGCAGAGCAGAAAGCTACTTACGATACTCTGACAGCAGAAAAACAAATCAGGGAAAGGAAAATGTACAATGTTAAGTTTTATGATGGGTGTTTTAGTTTGTGTTCAGAAAGGGCTATTTAGGCTTCAAATTAACATTCAAAACTCTTTTAACTCAATGTTTTCTTAAGTCTTTGAGATCAACATCCAAATCTACCACTTAAAAATCTACTAATTGTTATATAAATAAGAAAAAAGAGTTTTATATGTTCTTTTGTTTAATGTTCAACTCATTCATGTTGAACAGTTTAAAATCACATAAAATCTGCTTAAATACTTTAAATACTTAAAATCTGTTAAATAGTTAATTACATTTTATCTCACATTTTATTTTTTTTTTCTCTCTTTTTTTTTTTTTTTTAGTTTTTATTGGAGGCTAATTATTTTACAATATTATATTGGTTGGTTTTGCCATACATTGACATGAATCTGCCCCAGGGGTACATGAGTTCCCCCTCCTGAACCCCCCTCCCACCTCCCTCCTCCTTTTATCCTCCCTCTGGGTCATCCCCGCACACCGGCCCCAAGCATCCTGTAACATGCATCAACCCTGAACTGGTGATTCGTTTCACATAGGACAACATACATGTTTCAATGCCATTCTCCAAATCATCCCACCCTCACCCTCTCCCATAGAGTCCCAAAGACTGTTCTATACAACTGTGTCTCTTTTGCTGTCTCGTATACAGGATTATCATTTGCATCTTTCTGCATATATATCTGTTCCATATATATGCGTTAGTATACTGTATTGGTGTTTTTCTTTCTGGCTTACTTCACTCTGTATAATAGGCTCCAGTTTCATTCACCTCATTAGAACTGATTCAAATGCATTCTTTTGAATGGCTGAGTAATACTCCATTGTGTATATGTACCACAACTTTCTTAGCCATTTGTCTGCAGATGGACATCTAGGTTGCTTCCATGTCCTGGCTATTATAAACAGTGCTGCGATGAACATTGGAGTACATGTGTCTCTTTCAATTCTGGTTTCCTCGGTGTGTATGCCTAGGAGTGTGATTGCTGGATCATATGGCAGTTCTATTTCCAGTTTTTTGAGGAATCTCCACACTGTTCTCCATAGTGGCTGTACTAGTTTGCATTCCCACCAACAGTGTAAGAGGGTTCCCTTCTCTCCACACCCTCTCCAGCACTTATTGCATGTAGACTTTTGGATAGCAGCCATTCTGACTGGTGTGAAATGGTATCTCATTGTGGTTTTGATTTGCATCTCTCTGATTATGAGGGATGTTGAGCATTTTTTCATGTGTTTGTTAGCCATCTTTATGTCTTCTTTGGAGAAATGTCTGTTTAGTTCTTTGGCCCATTTTTTGATTGGGTCATTTATTTTTCTGGAATTGAGCTGCAGGAGCTGCTTGTATATTTTGGAGATTAATCCTTTATCAGTTGCTTCATTTGCTATTATTTTCTCCCATTCTGAAGGCTGTCTTTTCACCTTGCTTAGAGTTTCCTTTGCTGTGCAGAAGCTTTTGATTTTACTTAGGTCCCATTTGTTTATTTTTGCTTTTATTTCCAATATTCTGGGAGGTGGGTCTTGGAGGAACCTGCTGTGATTTATGTCAGAGAGTGTTTTGCCTATGTTCTCCTCTAGGAGTTTTATAGTTTCTGGTCTTACATTTAGCTCTCTAATCCATTTTGAGTTTATTTTGGTGTATGGTGTTAGGGAGTGTTCTAGTTTCATTCTCTTACAAGTGGCTGACCAGTTTTCCCAGCACCACTTGTTAAAGAGACTGTCTTTTCTCCATTTTATATTCTTGCTTTCTTTGTCAAAGATAAGGTGTCCATAGGTGCGTGGGTTTATCTCTGGGCTTTCTATTTTGTTCCATTGATCTATATTTCTGTCTTTATGCCAGTACCATACTGTCTTGATGACATATATAGCTTTTATTATGTTGAGGTATGTCCCTTCTATTCCCATTTTCTGGAGGGTTTTTATCATAAGTGGATGTTGAATTTTGTCGAAGGCTTTCTCTTCACATTTTAAATTATATAGTTAATAAATTTTATTTTTGATAAGCATTTCAGATACCTGAGCAGACACACTTATAACTGTAATAAGAAAGATCTTCCTCAGCTCCTACATAACTCTTATAGATCTAATAAATTATGTCTACAAAATATATGAGTCCTTTTGTCAATTGTCCTATTGTCCTTTGATATTGAAAAACTGATTTTTTTAATTATTCAAATTTTATTATATTTTCCATTTACATCTCATGTCTAAACCAATACATATTTCAAATGGAAGTCACATATGTAATCTCTCAGATTAGGTAACAAATATATACATTTTCCTTTTTACTGTGTAACATGTTTTAATATAAACGTAAGATAACCTTACCTTGATTTATTTCATTGTATTCATGTTTAAGTCTAAAACTTCCCTGAATATCAAGATATTTACTTCATTAATGGATATTTACCACCTCAGTCATTAAAGTGATTATATCAAAGTTCTAAGATTTTAATAAGGTTACTTATAGATCAGAAATTTAAACCTAGAAAGTGGAACTTGAGATCTACGTATCTGTGATTTTGCTGAAACCACAAATGGACTATACCTTTTTATATAAATCGTGTTAATAAGCCCATGCCACTTTCATCAAGAGGCTTTTTAGTTCCTCTTCACTTTCTGCCATAAGGGTAGTGTCATCTGCATATCTGAGGTTATTGATATTTCTCCCGGCAATCTTGATTCCAGCTTGTGCTTCTTCCAGCCCAGGGTTCCTCATGATGTACTCTGCATATAAGTTAAATAAGCAAGGTGACAATATACAGCCTTGACATACTCCTTTTCCTATTTGGAACCAGTCTGTTGTTCCATGTCCAGTTCTAACTGTTGCTTCCTGACCTGCATACAGGTTTCTCAAGAGGCAGGTCAGGTGGTCTGGGATTCCCATCTCTTTCAGAATGTTCCACAGTTTATTGTGATCCACACAGTCAAAGGCTTTGGCATAGTCAATGAAGCAGAAATAGATGTTTTTCTAGAACTCTCTTGCTTTCTCCATGATCCAGTGGATGTTGGCAATTTGATCTCTGGTTACTCTGCCTTTTCTAAAACCTGCTTGAACATCTGGGAGTTCACGGTTCACATATTGCTGAAGCCTGGCTTGGGGAATTTTGAGCATGACTTTACTAGCATGTGAGATGAGTGCAATTGTGCGGTAGTTTGAGCATTGTTTGGCATTGCCTTTCTTTGGGATTGGAATGAAGACTGACCTTTTGCAGTCCTGTGGCCACTGCTGAGTTTTCCAAATCTGCTGGCATATTGAGTGTAGCACTTTCACAGCATCATCTTTCAAGACTTGAAATAGCTCAACTGGAATTCCATCACCTCCACTAGCTTTGTTCATAGTGAGATACTGTAAACCTTTCTAAATGTTTATTCTAGGTTGGATCTTGCATGCCTTTCATACTTTGTTCTGGCTGTAGAGGTAACCTATAATCTTTTTAATGATAGAACTGGCTTTGCAGAGGATCCCGCCCACAGTGTCCTTATAACATTTAACAGAGATATCTTACCAAGGAACAGGTGGTGAAGAAAAAGGTCTGAAATAGATGACCAACAGGCACAAGAAAAGATGTTCAACATTGCTAATTATTAGAGAAATGCAAGTCAAAATTATAATGATGTTATTACTTTACACTGGTCAGAATGGCCAGCATCAAAAGTTTACAACTTAAAAATGCTGGAGAGGCTGTAGAGAAAAGGGAACCCTCCTACACTGTTGGTAGTAATGTAAATTGGTAGAGCCCACTATGGAAATCAATATGGATTTTCCTTAAAAAACTAAAAGTAGAGTTACCATATGATCCAGCAATGCTATTCCTGGGCATATATCCAGAAAAAAATGAAAGTTCTAACTCAAAAAGGTACATGCACCAGAATGTTCATAACAGTACTATTTACAACAGCCAAGACATGGAAGCAACCCAAGTGTCCATTGAAAGATGAGTGAATAAAGAAGATGTGGTATATATCCATATCTACAGTGGACTATTACTCAGCAGAGCTCTAAGAATGTGGTCCGAAAGGAGAAATAGCTTTATTCAAAGACTCTGGAAAATTCATGACAGAAAATCTAGGGTAATGCTATGCCCACTTATAGGAACTATGTGGCGAAAATGAAGATGTGCAGAGTTACAGAGATTGAGAGACTTAGAATGAGCCTAAAGTTTACTAATGAAGATGTGAGGAGCATTACGGTTGATGGCAAAGGTAAAGTGAAGAAAGAAATTTGATCCCAGAGCTCCAGCTACCTCGGAGAGAGAACCCTGAGGCAAAAAGTCCCAATTCAACTAACATTCTTTAAAATCTAAGGATTTAAGCAACCAGTCAGCTACTCCTTCATTTGATGTCTAAAACACAGTTTTCGTTATTACTTGAGATTTTTGATGTTTCAGATATCACTTGAAATGAACCTTATCTGTCGCCTATAAAATTCATAAGTTAAATTGGCGTAAACCCACTTAGCAATAGAATGAACATTTAGCACTTTAATCCCAAATAATGAATTGGCAAAAGAATTTGGTGGCAAGTTATTAAATAATTTGTATTCACTAGTAGAACATAGCAGCACTGTGGCAAAAATCTGTCTGACTCAAAATAGAGGCATTTACTAACAAAGAGAATGTAATTTAAAAGCAAGATTAGAAATTAGCAGGTTAACACTACATCTTTTCAACATTTTAAATTTTCTTCTTTATTCAATACCATTTTTAAGAAAAGCCCTCAAAATTTGACTTCTCTTCGGCTTCCTTGCAAAGAACGGATGAGTAACTCTCAACAATGTTTCTAACGATGATTGAATGTTGCACACAAAATATGGCATTTACCAATGGAAAGTATATACTTTCCAAGTACATCTGGGAATTATATAAACAGAAAAAAGCTAGTCAGTGTTGGTTCAGAAGGCATGCTTTTGAATAATGTTTTGTCTACACTTTTGGCTTTTCTGCTTACCTAACTTTCTTTTCTTGACTTCATTTCTCAATATCATCAAGATTTTTAGTCTATCCTAGAGTATTCATCATTGCCTAACTTATAATTTCAAGCTAAGCATGACTCAGAATGCCCTTGATTTTTAACATTCCACCGCCTTTGGTTACCAAAAGGTTACCACTTTTCGATGTCCTTATCAGTCAGCTAACATCAGGAAACTGATTCTACATTTTGATGATTTTCTCAGAAAAGTGAAGACAGCTGTTAGACAATCAATCTAAAACACTTCTATTTTGAATATAAACCAGGTGCATCTTAAATTTCAGTTGTTTCTTTCCTTATCTGTATTCACTCAGCAGCTGATGACAGTGCTTTATCTTCCAAATTATTTGGCGTTTTCTCCACAGCATTGTCAAGTCAATATAAATCAGCTGAGAATTTTTAAAAGTGGCAATGAAATGCTGAGGTAAACTCAGTGAACTCTAAGCTTTCTCAGGCATAATTCTTACTTAGGTTTGCTTTTAGGCAACTGCTCTTATCTGAAGGTCAAGGAGGAACTGACACTTCCATTCAGATGAAATCTGTACTAATTTGTTAACTACATTCATTATACAACATAAACAAACATTGACACCTTCCAAAGACAAAGAATAAATACTCTGTTGCTAAAACCAACCAAGAGAGACCTCACTGATCCCATGAGCCCCGGGATTATGCATTCCCTTGTGACATGTCTGAGCCTGGTCCACAGATGCTGGAGGAAAGGTCAAAGTGAGCAGCACCAGTGATCAATAGTATGGAGGCAGAGCAGGTGGCTGAGGAGGGAAAGGGGAAGAAGAGAGTTAATAGCAGGAACAAGAAGAGGAGTGGGTACTGAGAATGTAACAGTCGGTTCAGGATGAGAACACTTTGGACTATAGGAATGGCTGATGTACAAACTTTGAGTTATGATGACATCTGGCTCATCCTTAGAATGGTTTTATTTCTGTAGTTTCTGATAATCTGAATAAAGATTCCTATAATTCTGAGTTTCATCTTCAAAATTTTAAGTATCAGTTAATTCAGAAAACATTTAGAGCTTAAAGAAAGAAAATAAAAAATATGATTGATTTTAGTAATGAATTTGCAGACTCATTATGTAATTTACTCCAAGTATAACTTGTTGTAATTGGAGGTTCTATATTTAAATTCTCATGAAGTATAAAATGATTTTACATGACCCATTCATTTCAGAGAGAAAACATGGATAGTGTATCTTAAAACAGCAATAAAGATCTACTTTAAATTCCTACTAGAATTGCCCCACAAGTGCTATTATTGCTAAGGTTTATAGTTTTTAAAGCAAGAGCCAGGAAAGTTTACATAAGCTGAGTATACCAAGTAAATGAATAAGTATTTTTAAACATTTGTTCAAATTATGACTTTAGCATATTATAATTTTATATTATAATCATAGCATATTATATTTCAGAGAAAAAACTTAGGGACATTTTAGTCTATTTCCTTTCAGGGTAGAGGTGAAGTAATGGTACCCACAAATACCCTGGGTAATCAAGTCCACACTTGGTACTTGAAGATCCAAGGCAAAAAGTGAATCTAGTTCTTCTATTCCTAGTCTACCTCTCTTTCCCTTGTATCACACTTTACCAGAAGAAATAATTTTTAAAAATAAATAAATGTCATAATGCTAAGGTATTGGCAAAAATGCTCCATTGATCATGTTATGTTTCATCTTGATCAAAGTTCAAGATCGTAGTCTGCTTATATGCAGACTATCATCAAAATTAGAAGACAGAAAAGAGGAAGCATATACTGGTATAGTTACCATATCTTGGAAATGTATTTGTAAAACAGGGGAAAACTGTAGATTTAGCTCCCCAGAAATAAGCTGTATTTAAAGAAATATGGCTATTCTGAGAGACTTTTTCAAGCAATAACGAAAAATTAGGATCAGATTTGCTATTATCGTAAGAGAAGTAGCATAAATTCATCACTTTTTTTTTTTAGGTTAAAAAGATGACCAACAGCCAAGAATTTGCATCACCATAAAGAAGCACAGATTTTCTCACATTTGTTTCTTTACTCACATCCCAGAGAATGAAGAATTGTCTAGGCATATTTCTCCCCAGGGTATATATGACAGCTAATACAGTGATGTTTGCCCTGTGGTTTTCAGACTTTATTGAAATGACTGGTAAAATAAATGTGTGTTTTGGTTGATAGCTTTCTAAATTTGATAAAGAAAACTATAATTATAGCCAATCTTACCTGCTCTAAACAAAGTACAGTATACAATGAGGACACCTTTGTCCTATTTATGATCTGTAAAATGGCTTAGAAATTATAGTTTAACTGGATGCTTTGATAATTAAATATATATTTACCTGACTACCTAAGATATCCATGACAAGAACAAAAATGTAAGCTAGTAGGTTTTTGTTTTAGTTTCTCTAAAATTATTCACATCTGTAGTCAAATATAGTTTTTCAACATGATGCCTACCAGACAGAAAAAAAGAATAAAAGATACTATACATTTTCTGAAAAGGGCTTCTATAATTTTATTTAGATGAAGTAGAACTTCCTTAGTGGTCCAGTGGTTAAGAATCCATGCTGCCATTATAGAGGTCACAGATTCAGTCCCTAGTAGGGGAACTAAGATTCCCATATGGACATTATGCAGCAAAAGAAAAAAAAGTAAATGCAACATTTAGGGGAACCATATAAGTCTATAGCAGAAAGAGACTAGAAAACAAAATAAAACTGTTTATCCTATTTCAAATATGAACAGAATTAAGATCATTTACTTAGTTTTCTTTCATTCTTTAATTTTTTATACTGTAAATCTCTCTTTCTATGACTTGAGCCCAATTTTCATTTTCCACCTTCAACAGTTCAGTTCGGTTCAGTTCAGTTCAATTCAGTCGCTCAGTTGTGTCCAACTCTTTGTGACCCCATGAATCACAGCACGCCAGGCCTCTCTGTCCATCACCAACTCCCGGAGTTCAGTCAAACTCATGTCCATCGAGTCGGTGATGCCATCCAACCATCTCATCCTCTGTCGTCCCCTTCTCCTTCCGCCCCCAATCCCTCCCAGCATCAGACTCTTTTCCAGAAGTCAACTCGTCACATGAGGTAGCCAAAGTATTGCAGTTTCAGCTTTAGCATCAGTCCTTCCAATGAACACCCAGGATTGATCTCCTTTAGAATGGACTGGTTGGATCTCCTTGCAGTACAAGGGACTCTCAAGAGTCTTCTCCAACACCACAGCTCAAAAAAGCATCAATTCTTCGGCGATCAGCTTTCTTCACAGTCCAACTCTCACATCCATACATGACCACGGGAAAAACCATAGCCTTGACTAGACGGACCTTTGTTGGCAAAGTAATGTCTCTGCTTTTTAATATACTATCAAGGTTGGTCATAACTTTCCTTCCAAGGAGTAAGCGTCTTTTAATTTCATGGCTGCAATCAGCAGCTGCAGTGATTTTGGAGCCCAAAAAAATAAAGTCTGACACGGTTTCCACTGTTTCCCCATCAATTTCCCATGAAGTGATGGGACCAGATGGCATGATCTTAGTTTTCTGAATGTTGAGCTTCAAGCCAACCTTTTCACTCTCCTCTTTCACTTTCATCAAGAGGCTTTCGAGTTCCTCTTCATTTTCTGCCATAGGGTGGTGTCATCTGCATATCTGAGGTTATTGATATTTCTCCCAGCAATCTTGATTCCAGCTTGTGCTTCTTGCAACCCAGCGTTCCTCATGATGTACACTGCATATAAGTTAAATAAGCAGGGTGACAATATACAACCTTGACGTACTCCTTTTCCTATTTGGAACCAGTCTGTTGTTCCATGTCCAGTTCTAACTGTTGCTTCCTGACTTGCATACAGGTTTCTCAGGAGGCAGGTCGGGTGGTCTGGTATTTCCATCTCTTTCAGAATGTTCCACAGTTTATTGTGATCCACACAGTCAAAGGCTTTGGCATAGTCAATGAAGCAGAAATAGATGTTTTTCTGGAACTCTCTTGCTTTCTCCATGATCCAGCGGATGTTGGCAATTTGATCTCTGGTGCCTCTGCCTTTTCTAAAACCTGCTTGAACATCTGGGAGTTCACGGTTCACATATTGCTGAAGCCTGGCTTGGAGAATTTTGAGCATGACTTTACTAGCATGTGAGATGAGTGCAATTGTGCGGTAGTTTGAGCATTGTTTGGCATTGCCTTTCTTTGGGATTGGAATGAAGACTGACCTTTTCCAGTCCCTTTGCCACTGCTGAGTTTTCCAAATTTGCTGGCATATTGAGTGCAGCACTTTCACAGCATCATCTTTCAGGATTTGAAATAGCTCAATTGGAATTCCATCATCTCCACTAGCTTTGTTCGTAGTGATGCTCTCTAAGGCCCACTTGACTTCACATTCCAAGATGTCTGGCTCCAGGTGAGTATCTTCATCGTGAAGATCTTTTTTGTACGGTTCTTCTGTGTATTCTTGCCACCTCTTCTTAATATCTTCTGCTTGTTAGGTCCATACCATTTCTGTCCTTTATCGAGCCCATCTTTGCATGAAATGTTCCCTTGATAGCTCTAATTTTCTTGAAAAGATCTCTTGTTTTTCCTATTCTGTTGTTTTCCACTATTTCTTTGCATTGATCGCTGAGGAAGTCTTTCTTATCTCTCCTTGCTATTCTTTGGAACTCTGCATTCAGATGCTTATATCTTTCCTTTTCTCCTTTGCGTTTTGTTTCTCTTCTTTTCACAGCTATTTGTAAGGCCTCCTCAGACAGCCATTTTGCTCTTTTGCATTTCTTTTCCATGGGGATGGTCTTGGTCCCGTCTCCTGTACAATGTCACGAACCTCCGTCCATAGTTCATCAGGCACTCTATCTATCAGATCTAGACCCTTAAATCTATTTCTTACTTCCACTGTATAATCATAATGGATTTGATTTAGGTCATATCTGAATGGTCTAGTGGTTTTCCCTACTTTCTTCAACTTAAGTCTGAATTTGGCAATAAGGAGTTCATGATCTGAGCCACAGTCATGAGGACTATAATATGTGATAACCTCCACTAGAAAAGTAATTACCAGCACAAACTAATGTTTTGTACTGTCAAGGATGGCTTATAAAGACATTGTTTCTATTGAAATTGTATGCTGGTGAAGGCTCCAGACTGTTATTCTGATTCCAGACTGAAGCATAGCTCCTTCTCAGGGACTTCCCATGTGGTGCTAGTGGTAAAGAACCTGCCCGTCAATGCAGGAGATATGAGCCACAAGTTTGATCCCTGGGTCAGAAAGATCCCCTGGGGGAGGGCAACCCACTCTAGTATTCTTGCTTGAAGAATTCCATGGACAGAGGAGCCTGGCAGACTGCAATCCATAGCGTCGCACAGAGTTGGACACAACTGAAGTGACTTAGCACAAGGTAATTTTATACCTAATGACAAAGAACTGTCTTAATTGTCACCTCCCACTAAATTTCTATCCAATAAGAGCAGGTGGTGGTGGGATATGGGTAATAGTGATATATTCCTCGCTCACATGAAAGTTCATTGGTAGTCACACATAACGGCCTCTTAGATCTTGTTGTTCAGAACTAGATTACATGGCCATATCCAGCTGCAAAAGAGGGTAAGAAATGCAGCCTTGATTTGGGGCAGCCATGTGCCCTAATGGCACATAACCAGAGGCTTTATTAATAGGGAATAAATGAAAAATGGACTTAGGGAAATAACAAATAGTCTCTTGCACACTCCACACCACACATTTTAACTTTGAGTTGTGCCTAGTTTCTGTTATAGGAATTTCTTTAATATCAGTTGGACTTTCAACCAAACTAACATTATTCATAGTTTTCAAACTCTTCAAATGTAATTCTGCAGAAAAAATTAAAATTGGAATCAAGGACAATAGAGAAGGAAAAAAAAAACCTCTAAGCATCATCTTATCTAGAATTTACAATGGCATATGCTAATTTATATTTTAGGAGTGAAGAAAATAATTACATAGTTTTCACTCCAAAGAAATCTCACATAAATTGATTTATTTTATTTATTAAGAGCTCAGCTGGGATCTTGTGTCTTGCTGAAATTTCTCAAAATAAGTTGAAGTGTTACTTTAAAGGGACAGGACTCAATCATAAAATTTAGCTTTGTTTGGGAATTCTAAAACACAGCCAGGTCATTGTCATGCCAGAACACTTCAAGGTGCTTCACAAAAGATGTATAATTACTTACAAACTGTAACGCAATCTGTGGTCTCAAGATAAGGATTGAAAACAGAAGGAAACAAGTGAGTCATTACAACTATTAGCTTCTATTTTTGATAAGATTATAAAAGAGTCGGTTGCTTTCAGTCTTAGCTGCTTCCTATGTGAATATGCACAAAGAATGTAGGTGTGGTAAATAAAACAGAAGCTATTTTCATACATTTTCATAACATCTTACACATACTTTTAAACTGAGTTCACTGCTTGCAATCTAATCTTCAAAAACTTATGTTACATTAAAAATTAAAAGAAAAATAAATAAATAAAAATTAAAAGAGAAAAATAGCTCTTCATATTTTTCCTGAAATAAGGTTTGGATCTGATGTCCCCTGGAAAAGACTCTGATGCTAGGAAAGGTTGGGGGCGGGAGGAGAAGGGGACGACAGAGAATGAGATGGCTGGATGGCCTCACAGACTCGATGGAGGTGAGTTTGAGTGAACTCCAGGTGTTGGTGATGGACAGGGAGGCCTGGCGTGCTATGATTCATGGGGTCGCAGAGAGTCGGACACGACTGAGCGACTGAACTGAACTGAACTGAAATTCCTATCTAGTTGCACTCTACATAGTATGATTTATATTATCTATATTAAATCTTTCAATATTTAAATGTTTTTTTTTTTCTTTTTGCCTGGACTATTAGATATATGAGCACTAACACTTCTAGATTTCTGGTATGTATGTACAGAGGGAAAATTAGATGAAGATTAATTTTTTTTCTTCAAAACTACTACTTGCTTTTCTGACTTACTATAGCCTCAATCAGAGTCATTCTCTGGTGCCCATCCTTCTGATGGGTTCACAGTTTCATCACTGACATTTTGACCTTTGATTCTGTTAAGTCAAAGAGTTTTGACTTAAATCTCTGTGTCTTTGATAAGCCTACACAAAAACCAGAAAGACAGCCTTGAAAAGATGACTGATCATCAGAATGGTAAACACAAACCTGGAATTTCCAGTGAGGATGCCCTGTGATGATTATAAGTTAATTTTAAACTAGGGATCTCTACCAGCACCTAACAAATGTACCTGACACAGAGGGTTAATAGAAATTGCAAGTGCTATACTGCTGAATTTTTATCCTCAATGTTCAATACTTTTTCTTTAGTAGTAATAACAGTATGACTAGCTAGCATTTATTAAGCATTTACTATGTGTGGACACTGTTGTATGTACAGTATGCATTCTCTAATTAAGTTCTTATAATAATTTATACGGTAGGAATCATTTTTTTTCCAGTATAACTTTTAAGATAACTAGACCACAAGAAGGTTAAGAATTTGCCCAATATCACACAGCTAGGATATGGCAGATGGGAAATATCTACCCAGGCAATTTTTCTCTAGAATCCACGCTCTTGATCTCCAAACAAACCTGTTTTCCTCCTTTGTTCATGACATAAGTCATACCTGCAAAAAGATATTTCTCTTAAAAATAAAACTGAAGACGTCTTTGGACCATTTATGTTTTGTGGCTCATTTAAATAATATTTAGGTTACTGCTTTCTTATATGATAACTACTATCTACTATCCTTCTATCCATATGGCCATAGTGGGAGCACCAACTGACTCTGCCTTCTAGACTAAAACTTACTAAACAGTGGGTGAAACCTGACTCAAGATGAGCCACTGTGATTCCAGGATGTACAACATTAATTGAGGTTCCAGTTTTAGCCTGGTTATCTTCTTGAATAGTGAACAAAAAACGAGGAAGATGGTAACAATAGTCATCTTCTAACATATGGGCCAGGTAAGAGAAAAAACTGATGTGGGAATGAAAAATAAAGTAAACCTTCACAGAAAAGCAGAGATGACTTCCTGGGGTTACTATAGTGGGTTACTGACTCCAATTCTTAACTCTCCTTCCCATATGCCACTCCCTTCCCTATATGACTTTACAGCTCTTCCCATCAAAAGGCAGAGCCTACTATCTCATCTCTTGAATCTGGGCTGGCCTTGTGACTTGGAGAAAGTAACAGAGTGCTAGTTTCAAGCCTAGATTACAAGAAGCCTTTCGTGTTTACACTTTTTCTCTTTGATCCATCCACTCCCTGAGAACATGCTTGGCTAGCTTGCTGGAAGGATAAGGAGCACAGCCATGGTATCCCATCCAAGGTCCTTCTAAGAGTCATTCTCTATGGAATGCACAAACTGACCAAACAGACATGAAGAAACCCAGCTGGGATCATGCAAGCCCAGCCTAAATGAACAGAACGACCCAACCAACCCATAGACTTCATGAAAAATAAGAAATGATTATCAGAAACCACTAAGTCTTTGTTTGCTGTGCAACATTAGCTGACTGATAGTTACCTACAATGCTTCAATCCATGGTTTTGGAGGCATAGACACATCTCAGCACTAAGATTCCATGGCTCACATTTACAATAAATTTTCCAATTAATCTCGTTTCCTCAGTGGAGCTTCTGTCATTTACAACCCAAGGAATTTTAACTAACTGGGGTTTGATATGATCTGAGACTAGCAGGGACAACATCTTACTCTTGCCCAGAGTCCCACAAGAGGTAGCCATATCATGTGATAGGGTGGCTCAAGAATAGTGGGGAGGGGAAAGATGGGGCTTCTTAAGAAAATAAAACCCAAGTTAAATATTCCAGTTAGAGGAAATTTAATCCAATTGGTTATAAAATTAATAAAAGAGAGAAAATAGGGAAGGAGGGAGATGGAGGATTACAAGCAAGAAGGGTGGTACCCAAAGACTAGAAATTGCCAGCACTCCTGGGTTGGGGCTCAAAGCCTGTACCTGTCACCATGCTGATAGAGACTGTTGCAGTCAGCTCTGGATCTGCTGCGGACATGCCACCCCAACCAGGAATGGAACTTTGGCAACACTGTCGCTGCAATAATTACCATCATCGCTGCCTGAGACTGTCAGAAACTGGAAGTCACAAAATGATTTCCTTTTCCTCACTTCCTGAATTCCAGTATCCTGCCAGTGCCTCCCACTGGCAACCCCAGTCAGAAGCCTACTGGCAAGTGAACCTAGGAAGAGTAACCTGCAGACTTTCAGCTCTCTAGAATATTAAAAGAGCAAAGAATAGCAGCAGGAACAGAGCTGATAGCAGGCAGACAAGTGAACGGTATAGGAGAGGCTGTCATAGGAGAGGTGGCAACACATTTTAAGAGAACTATCTCAGAGGGTTGCTAAAGGATCCTTGTGGTCAGACTAGGTTAAAAGAAGCTGAGGTGCCTCCTATTCAAGACCCTGTGGAACTGGACAATAAACATATTCAAATGCTTCGTGTCAAAGACCAAGGGTTTACCACTAGATGTATGGACCACACAGTGTCCATGGGACTCAGGCAGAATCTTATAGAAGGGGAAAGGAAATCTAAAAAAAAGAAAAATTGACATTGAATTTTTCCCTCAACATATTAAAAGAGAAATCAAAAAGATTAAATTTATTTGGAGAAAGAAAAAAACGTAACATTTCTTATAAGCAGAGCATTCAAGGGTCCTACATGCTCAGAATGGTGGAGTTCCAGGAGATATGAGCATTCCTTATAAGACAGGATGGATAAGGGAACTGGGGGATTGAATGATATGCTCTAGGATCAGAGAGTTGTTTACTGACTCCTGAACTAGTCTTTCTATTGGACCATGCTGCCATTGGACCAACAACAATGAATGCTGCCACTGTAATTACATAACAGTGTGCTAGAAATAGATATACCATGAGCTCCACTGTGAATTCTTCAATGTATTTGTGGCCAGGTTTCTACTTTTGTTTTGTTAGTGGTGATATTCGCAGTATTTTTTCTAAATTATGTAACCAATATGCTAATATATTCTCATCACAACAACTTAAAAGTATACACATGATATGCTCAAAGCATGAAAATAACCCCCCCATTGCCACCCACACAGATACACCCACCCTCCTCAGAGGAACTGTCATAGAAGCTGAGATTGCTAATCAAGGAACAAGAACATTGAACTCATACCTTTATGAAATCTGGCCAACTGAAACCTTGGTGGAGATGAAAACCTTATAAAACTATCAATGAGGTGAGCTGGGTTTTATCATGTGTTTGTTTTATAGTACTGAATCTACTTTTAGGGCAGACTGTTTCTTTGATCTGATAATCCTAAATAGGCCATTTAGCTATGTGAGTGTTAAACTGATCCCACATCAGAACAGAAGGTGTTTGAGATGGTGAGCCCCTCAAGCTTGAATGTTTTGGTACATAGAGGTCACATAGGAGGCTGCCTACACAGGAAAGCTAAGTGTTCTTAGCTTCCATGCATACAGTGCTAAGTGTGTGACAGGTATTACTCTGTTTGAGAGAAATATTTTATTTTATATATTTGGCTTGAGATCTCATTGTCCTAAAAATGTCACTTGTTCTTACAGATGAGGGTAAGTATGTGTATTTGTTTTCAGTCTTGCTGACAGGAGTTTTGGAGCTAAACTCTGAGAAGCTGAAGGAGCTGTTTCTCTAGAGTCATGGCGCATGTCAGTGCTGCTTTGAGGTCCATGAGACAGCTGGCAGCCTTCTAAGCACTGTGAGATGGAAGGTTCCTTCACAGAGGCAAGGGTACCATTAGCAATGGTGATGGTGAGGCTCCTTCAGGGCCATTATAGTCAGGGAACACGGATGCAGAGGAGCCAGAGCAGGGCAGAAAAACAGTGGTGGGTTCCTCCTAGAGATCAGAGCAGGTCAAGTGCACAACTACTAGAAATAATCAGGGTATTGGATATTAATTCAAGCCCAGATTGTTAAAACTGGCAGTTAAAATTTATACAAATATATGAGCCCCAGAGTTTGTTGTTTTGAAAGAATATACAGCAAAGCAGCACAGGCTATCTCTGGATAATAGCATTAAGGGTGCTTACAAATTCTTTCTGTACTTTTGCTCTTGAGTATGTTCTGTTTTTTTCAGCAATGTGCATATAAAAGTTGTAAAATTTTTTTAATAAATAAAAATTATTCCAGAGGAGGGAGACAAAAGATGATAAGCTACATTTCATTTCAGATCAACACCTACATTGTCTTATGCTTATGTGACAGTTTTTGAAGAGCATGTGAAAACTTGTCCTACTTTTTGAAATATCATTAGTTAGGACATAATTTCCATTCATTAAGATCAGATTATCTGGAGCAGCAGCATTTGGGTGTGTGCTGATAATCTGGTAAGCATAGTCTTTTATAGTCACTTGGGACTTGGTTTGTTTACCTGTTCTTCAGCTGAAATGATAGAGCTGTGATTGGAAGACTTGTCCTGGTAAACAGGTCTTCGGGCCACTGAGGTTACTTGTTTGGTCCTGTTTGCTGCACAGTTAACACCCCTCCACATCTCCAGAGTCACAGGAAGAATACATAGACCTCTGTTATTCTGTTTGCTCTAGCAGAATATCATGTGTCCACAGAGTCTTCCAGGTGGACCTTCTTGTTTAAGTATGTAGATGGTGGCCAAACATCTGAGATTGCCCAATTTTAGATACTGTCAAGCCACTTGTTCTAAAAAAATATGGTTTAGAAGTAGGGGACTTTGGGGGATTCCTTGGCAGTCCAGTGGTTAGGACTCTGAGCTTCCACTGCACTGGGCTTGGGTTCAATCCCTGGTGTGGGAACTACAATCTTTCAAGCTGCTCTGCCAAAAAAAAAAAGAGTAGAGGACTTCATGCTTTAATTGAGTGAATTGGATAGTATGTGAAATATATCTCAATAAGCTGTTTTAAAAGAGGAAGCAAGAACACAGGGTGACATATTAGAATAATTTAAAAAAACCCAATGCTCTGACCTCAATAATTATTTATTGAATTAATAGTCTAATAAATAGCTATTAGAATAATAGCCTTGGAGAAGGAAATGGCAACCCACTCCAGTGTTCTTGCCTGGAGAATCCCAGGGACGGGGGAGCCTGGTGGGCTTCCGTCTGTGGGGTCACACAGGGTCGGACACGACTGAAGTGACTTAGCAGCAGCAGCAGCAGCAGAATAATAGCCTAAATAAAGACATTTAATCAACCTGTTTTTTTAAATAAGTATAATATGCATAATTCCGAATTTATATCATTGGTAAAAAGGTAAGAAACTGAAGATCTAAGCTTTAGGACTATTTGAAGAAAGTCTCCATGTACAAACCATAAAATTACAATTGATCAATTGATCTGTACCACTGTTACGAGTACCAAGAAAAAACAGAGGGGAATCAGACCTAGAGATGTAAATACAAGTCAATTTATGAGGGCAGTTTTAAAGATCTGAGAAGGGTGTATGTGACAGGCAGCCTACAAGATGATCCTCAGTGATTCCCACTGTCTGGTATTCATATAATTCCACCCCTCCCCCATATTACGTCAGAATTGTTCTATATGACCAATAGCATATGGCAGAAGTGATGGTTTGTCATTTCCAAGGCTAAGTCACAAAAGACAGTGTAGCTTCTACATCCCCCTCCCTACCAACTCTCTTGCTCTCAGGTAATTTGTTTTGAGAACATGAACTGCTGTGTCATGAGCATCCCTTACAGAGAGGACCTTGTAGTGAGGAAATGAGGCCTCCTGCTAATGGCCACATGAGTGAGCTTAGAAGCAAATCCCCCTGTTAAGTCAAGCCTTCAGAAAACTGCAGCCTCTGTTGACAGCTCAACTGAAGCTTCACGAGGGACCACCCAGTTAAGTTCCTCCTAGATTCCTGACTGTCAGGAACTGTATAGGATAATAAGTGCTTGCTGTTTTCAGCCACTGAATTTTGGGAGTAATTTGTTACTCAGCAATAGATAAAGCAGAGACTAAAACAACTGACAAAATGTAGAGCTCCAAGACATACATATTATTATAGGCCTTTCTAGAAAACATACAACTGGTAAAATTCTGTTTGCCTGGGGCCTTCGATCCTGTCATTTCCTTCCTCCCCAAAAGATTTCAACGTGCTCAACTGGAAGATTTCACTCTCCCATGGAAACATTTTTTCTAAATGTACAATGAAAGTCCACAGAAAATTTAGATTTAAAGTTGGTCATGGTTTTTCTCTTTAAATTTTAATGTTCTATTCTTAAATACTAGATGTACTTTTCTTATAATATCCACAAAATTCATTATGTAAGAAGCATGGTTTAACATTCAGACCTAAAAGAGTTGACAAATTTTAAGAATTTTTTCCATTGTAGAATTTTTTGATCTGTTTTTAAAAATTGAAGTTAGTTGATTTATAATGTTGTGTTAGTTTCAGGTACACAGCAAAGTGATCCAGTTATACATACACTACTGAATATAGATGTGTGTGTAGGTTATTAGAAGATACCAAATATAGTTCCCTATACTATACAGTGTAGGGCTTCCCTGGTGGCTCAGAGGGTAAAGCGTCTGCCTACAATGTGGGAGACCTGGGTTTGATCCCTGGGTTGGGAAGATCCCCTGGAGAATGAAATGGCAACCCACTCCAGTATTCTTGCCTGGAGAATCCCATGGGCAGAGAAGCCTGGGAGTCTACAGTCCATGGGGTCGCAAAGAGTCGGACACGACTGAGCAACTTCACTCACTATACAGTAGATTCTTGTTGTTTATCTATTTTACATATAGCAGTGTGTATCTGTTAATCCCAAACTAGAATTTTCTTATTCTTATTACGATTTTGACAATAGGTAATTTTGCATTTGAGTCAAACTAGAATGTAGAGGATGCTATCCCTTTTGTAGATGTATAGCTGAAAAGCACGTAGAGGTGCTGCTGTCCAACATCAGATAAAATGAGCTCAGTCTTAGAGAAAGATATTCTTAATAAAGAAAGAAAAAGAGAATTTACTTTCTTCTCCTGATCTAACAATGCCAATTTATTACCACGAATCTCTCCAAATAAAAAAGTGAGTATGATGAGTGATGTGAACGTGATGGTAGTAGAGATTGTCTCCCCAGCCCCACTTTTCCTCCCCACCATTTATATGGCTATTGGGTGACTCCTGGCAACTATGTTCAACAAAAAACACCATTTGACCCAAGCTGATAGTGCTGAGGTGAACATCTGCTTATCCTGGAAATCTGGAATGGTGAATAAGCTGGGGAGAATGAGAAAGGGATGGGATTGATTTAGTTTTTTTAAGAATGGCTAAATCTTTTTAGTTTTTTTAGTTTTTTAAGAACATATGTACACCTGGGGCAGATTCATGTCAATGTATGGCAAAACCAACACAATAATGTAAAGAAATTAGCCTCCAATTAAAATACATAAATTAAAAAAAAAAAAAAAGAATGGCTGAATCTGTGACATATAACCTCGCTGCTGTCTGTGTCATGCTTTTATCCATGTAGCATGAAGCAGAGGAAGACTGTTGGCTGAGAGGGAGGTAATGAATCTGAAGTCCACAGATAAGTATACAAAGGAGCCCAGAGAACATTTCCAGCTCTGTTTCCTTGTGCCTAGTTTCTCAAGATACCCCTGATGTTCTTCTAATATATTCCTTTTTTTTGTTCAAATGAGTTGGGTTTCCATTATTTGAAAATAAGAGGTCTAATATGGAAATATTGTAGTGATATATTCTAAGGATTAATTAAGGAAATCGGGAAAGGTTTAACCTCACAGCTGTTATCACAGCATTGAAAACATTAAATATTTAATAGAAGCAGATTCAGTTCAGTTCAGTTCAGTCGCTCAGTTGTGTCTGACTCCTTGCGACCCCATGAATCACAGCACGCCAGGCCTCTCTGTCCATCACCAACTCCCGGAGTTCACTCAACCTCATGTCCATCGAGTCGGTGATGCCATCAAGCCATCTCATTCTCTGTCATCCCCTTCTCCTCCTGCCCCCAATCCCTCCCAGCATCAGAGTCTTTTCCAGTGAGTCAACTCGTCATATGAGGTGGCCAAAGTAGTGGAGTTTCAGCTTTAGCATCAGTCCTTCCAGTGAACACCCAGGATTGATCTCTTTTAGAATGGACTGGTTGGATCTCCTTGCAGTCCAAGGGACTCTCAAGAGTCTTCTCCAACACCACAGTTCAAAAGCATCAATTCTTTGGCCATCAGCTTTCTTCACAGTCCAACTCTCACATCCATACATGACCACTGGAAAAACCATAGCCTTGACTAGACGGACCTTGGTTGGCAAAGTAATGTCTCTGCTTTTTAATATACTATCTAGGTTGGTCATAACTTTCCCTCCAAGGAGTAAGCGTCTTTTAATTTCATGGCTGCAATCAGCATCCGCGGTGATTTTGGAGTCCAAAAAAATAAAGTCTGACACTGTTTCCACTGTTTCCCCATCTATTTCCCATGAAATGATGGGACCAGATGCCATGATCTTAGTTTTCTGAATGTTGGGCTTCAAGCCAACTTTTACACTCTCCTCTTTCACTTTCATCAAGAGGCTTTTTAGTTCCTCTTCACTTTCTGCCATAAGGGTAGTGTCATCTGCATATTTGAGGTTATTGATATTTCTCCCAGCAATCTTGATTCCAGCTTGTGCTTCTTCCAGCCCAGCGTTCCTCATGATGTACTCTGCATATAAGTTAAGTAAACAGGGTGACAATATACAGCCTTGACGTACTCCTTTTCCTATTTGGAACCAGTCTGTTGTTCCATGTCCAGTTCTAACTGTTGCTTCCTGACCTGCATACAGGTTTCTCAAGAGGCAGGTCAGGTGGTCTGGGATTCCCATCTCTTTCAGTATTTTCCAGTTTATTGTGATCCACACAGTCACCTCTATAATGTACCCAATATATATAAATCATGTTTTAGGGTAATATTAGGATAAGATTACATGCTTATGATACATGCTAATGAAAAATGTAAGTTTGAGGGGGTTATGTCCTAATTAGTCACATTTTTTTAAGTATTCATATATAGGCATACAAGAAATTATGGCACTGTATAAACTTCCAGTAGTAGTTCTCTGTGGTAGAATTGCAAAATTTTTATCTCCCTTTTTAAAAAATCTCATTATTGGTAAGGAATTTGCATTTCTTATGTATTAAGAGCAAAGAAAATTTTATACCAAAAGAAGAATTAAAATAATATGTGGAAAGTTTGTCAGTCCACAAGTAAAAGCTATAAAAGTTTAAAAAGAGTGACAGCTCAGAAGTAGGTTAATATCAATTGAAATGAGATAACACTATGATCATGAGAATGTGAAACAAGAGAAAAAAAAAATCTCCTCCAAGTACGTTACAGCTTGATTGCCATAATCATAGTGTATAGATAAGCGAGAGGTTTATAACAACTAGTTGGATAAACAATATGTGGTTTGTAAGGCTCAGTCATTCTCTGTGGGCAACTAGCCACTGTCTCTAATCTCACTCATACAGTAATAATTTAATTCAGAGTATAAATCCAACAGATAATAAATATACCCTAGAGGGATGAAGTATGCAAAAATCTAAGCATACAATGATAAACTGTCATTTATATTTAAAGCAGATGGTAGAAAAGGACCAAAAAGGAAAAATTCAGTGGAAAAGCAGAAAATGATCAGACTGCATATTAAACATATTTTTGCAGAAACAGATTAAACTAAACCATGATTTATTCAAATACAAAACATCACAATCAAACTCTCTCTAAATACCTGCATGGCATCTCACCCTTTCTAACCTGTTTTATACCAAAGAACTTCAATCACAAGACGTGGTTGGCAGTATTTCAGAAATGCTATTCAACAGTACAAAATCCTTTTTTTGGAAACTAGGATTAGCTTAACACAAATATGGGTATGTAAAAGTAGGCAGTGAGTTATGCAATATTTATTCAAGTGGAATTCTTCCAATATTTTCTGGAAGAGAGGTACTTTTCAATAATGCCATTCTGTACACCAGCAACTTAGAGAAAGTGTTTATGAGCATGCTTCTTTTCCTCAAATGAGTGTTTCTCAGATTTTAATGTAATTAATGACTAATTTCAATAAAGCTTACATAGAAATAAAATAAGCTCAGATTTTTTATAAGTTCTACTACCTTTTATCCATTTATTAAATTCTGAAAAAATAAAACTTACTTGGATCTGCAAGATTCTATCTCTCCTTCAGTTTACCCGTAGCAAGCTTGCTGCATGTCAGGAGTGAACTATCTCCACCGATATTGTCTGTGCACTAAGACGTGTCCATCACTGTCTCCCTCTCTTAACTGTATGTTACCTATTTTCATCTTGAGCATCTTCATTCTGTTCCCTGATCTGATGGTAGAATCGAACTCCATGTTCTCTCCCATCATTTATAACCCTACACATTGATTTTGCTATGTTTCTATTTTTCATTAGCTTTTTCTTTTTCCTCTTGACCCCTGAAATCTGATCATTATCTGAAATTCAGTCTATAGCCATTGTCATCTCTCCATAGTCCTTTTTTAGAGCATTCTTTCACTCTCAAGATTTCAATTCCTCGATTTTAGTCCCCACTGCCAGCTGGGTGTTACTATTATGTCATGGCCTCATCTAGAATGGAACCCATCACCCTGCTCTCTAAGCTGACTATTTTCATTCTTCATTATTTCATTACTGAGTTCTAACTCTTTCACAGAGTCTCCGAAATCCATCTCTCCATTTCACTTTGCACTTACCTTTCGTAGGCTATAACCTTATGACATTGCTTTCTCTTTACCTGGTATCTCTCAGAAGAAGAGCTAAGATAGGCTTGCATATTGGTAGTTTACATGGACAGAGATACCAAGAAGCATGATTTAGAGGCTGATGGAGCGGGACAGTAAAGGAGGGAGAGCTGGTCCAAAGATTCCTTACTGAACTGGCCACCACTCTGGGCTCCAAAATCACTGCAGATGGTGACTGTAGTCATGAAATTAAAAGATGCTCACTCCTTGGAAGGAAAGTTATGACCAACCTAGAGAGCATATTAAAAAGCAGAGACATTACTTTGCCAACAAAGGTCCGTCTAGTCAAGGCTATTGTTTTTCCCGTGGTCATGTATGGATGTGAGAGTTGGACTGTGAAGAAAGCTGATCGCCGAAGAATTGATGCTTTTGAACTGTGGTGTTGGAGAAGACTCTTGAGAGTCCCTTGGACTGCAAGGAGATCCAACCAGTCCATTCTAAAGGAGATCAATCCTGGGTGTTCACTGGAAGGACTGATGCTAAAGCTGAAACTCCAACACTTTGGCCACCTCATGCGAAGAGTTGACTCACTGGAAAAGACTCTGATGCTGGGGGGGATTGGGGGCAGGAGGAGAAGGGGACGACAGAGAATGAGATGGCTGGATGGCATCACTGACCCGATGGACATGAGGTTGAGTGAACTCCGGGAGTTGGTGATGGACAGGAAGGCCTGGCGTGCTGTGATTCATGGGGTCACAAAGAGTTGGACACAACTGAGCGACTGAACTGAACTGGGTAACTGATGTCAGGTCTCACCAAGATCTTCTAATGAGCCTTATGAAATGCATCTCTGAAAATCCACCTGGGAGATGAAAGGAGGAAGTATTTACTTGTAAGATCTTGTCCCCATTGATTAAAGATGGCTTTACCGGCAATACCTCCTCTGCACTTCCTGGTTGCACATGCATGAGACTGCACTTCTGCTGGCCTTTGTGAAGCTCTGGGCAGGAAGCAATAAATAAATATTTTTGGCTTACATGAGTTTTGTCCAGTTGCACCTATAAGGCGTGGCACAAAGGGGACTGAGTGGCTTATAAAAGGCGTATGATGTATCTTATCATTTAATTTGCTGTGTGTGTCTCTTGTCTCTTCAACAGGACTCTGTCTCAATGGCATATATCCATTTACCAACAACTACTACCACTCCATCCAGGCTTTACCCCCAGTATTGATGCCAAAGCACTTTTACACACACATAACACTGTTTTTAAAGTTAGTATTTTGAATTGTTTTTTAACAATGTTCAGTTCAGTTCAGTTCGGTCGCTCAATGTTACAATGTTCCTATTGTCTGGTTTTCTTAAGACCATTGCACATTTATGTAGGAAGTCTGGTTAGTTTAGCAAAATGCCCCAGGCTGAGGGTCCCTTGAACTGCAAGGAGATCCAACCAGTCCATTCTAAAGGAGATCAATCCTGGGTGATCATCAGGAGGACTGATGCTAAAGCTGAAACTCCAATACTCTGGCCACCTCATGCGACAAGTTGACTCACTGGAAAAGACTCTGATGCTGGGAAGGATTGGGGGCGGGAGGAGAAGGGGACGACAGAGAATGAGATGGCTGGATGGTATCACCGACTCGATGGAAGTGAGTTTGGGTGAACTCTGGGAGTTGGTGATGGACAGGGAGGCCTGGCATGCTGTGATTCATGGGGTCGCAAATAGTCGGATACGACTGAGCGACTGAACTGAAAGAAGGCTATCTAAAGTTGGAACACTGCACTCATTAACCAGTCCAGCCAACTAACCTAGTAATTTAAGGTTAGTTTTTGTAACATCTTATTCTTACATCCTACAGCTTAGAGAGAGATGTTTTTGCATTCTCTAATCTATTCCATCAAGATGGGTTGGAAGACTTCAGCAGTGGTGTATAACACCAAGTTATAATGATCTCGAACTATGCTTATTCCTACACATCAATAGTGTTGATTCATAAAATGTTCCAGTGAGAAAACAAATTCACCTTCTTTATCCTCTGAGTACAACATAACATCCACAGCATTTATCAATGTCTTTAGTTACTTGTCAGTGGCTTTCAAATGTCGAAGATAAAAGTTAACAGAATACCTCTCCTAGAGGAAGTCTGGGGAGTTCTTTGAACCTGAAATAAAATCCTTAACGTTTTTAAGGGAGAAAAGTTCAAGAATTTGAAAAATGCATACATTCACTTAACATTCATTGAGCGCATTATTGCAAAAAGCACTATAGTAGTCCCCCCTCCTTATCCACCACTTTGCTTCTCACAGTTCCAGTGACCTGCAGGCAACCATCGCCTGAAAATACTAAATGGAAAATTCCAGAAATAAATAATGTATACATTTTAAATCATGTGCCATTCAAAGTGGCATGATGAAATCTCAAACTGTCCTTCTCCACTGCATCTGGGATGTGAATCATCCCTTTGTGTAGCACATCCCACCCATTAGTCACTTAGAGACCTTCTGGGTAGCAGTCTCGCAGGGTTTGTGTTCTAGTAACTCTCATTTTACTTAATTATGGTCCCCAAAGAACAAGACAATGCTGACAATTCAGATATTCTCTCACTGTGCCTAATTTATAAATTAAAGTTTATCATAGGTATGTGTGTACAGAAAAGTAGCCTGGTATCATAAGTAGGGTGTGGCACTGTCTGTGGCTTCCACAGGGGGTCTTGGAACATATTGGCCATGCCTCCTATGGATAAGGGGGAATATTGTACAAGATCATGTTCATTACTTCAAAAACTAGTGTTTATTGCTCTACTTATAAAAAATTACACATACTCTCTGCAAAATAAACAAACAAACAAAAAAACACAGAAACAGTACAGTACCTGTAATCATACCACTCAAAGATAAACAGTGCTAACCTATTACAGATATCTCTAGTGCTTCCGTGTTAGAGTCCTGTTTAAAATGCTCTCATGGGAACAACTTGAAGGTTAAAAAATGCAAATGCAAGAATCTCTGTTCAAGTAGACTCCATGTTTTCCAGTCACCAGGATTATGTCCTACTCTCCATGGTATCTACCCCAAGAGCTGACACATACTATGCGCTAATAAAATTGTTTAGGGGGCAGTTCCTGAGTCTCATTAAAAACTAAACCAAAACAAAACAAATTAATAAGCTCATTTCCCCAGAGTGTCTGCTGTTAAGTGAGACCTTTAGAAGGCTGAGTCACATTAACTCCTTCTGATCATAAAAGGATATTCACGAACTTTAAACAGAGTTTCTCTATATTCACCAAAAGATGGTAAGTTTGGGATTTTAATTAGGAATGGAATTTGGTGGCACAGGCAAGAAAAATCTACACTTAGCTGGTTGCTGGAAATTGGGAGAGTGGTATCAATTGAAACGCATGTGGGGACGGTGTCATTGTCTCAACACTCCTTCACATCACCTCAACAGGAGGAATAAGACAAAGACCGATTCATCGTATCAGGGACTCATTTTCACATAGGATAAAAGGTGAATATACTGGTAAAATTATCATTTTAATATTTATGCCAGAAGATTGAAAACAAAGCCTATTCTTTTCCTTTTGTTTGGGAATTACACAGTACTTGACTTCAGAAAAATTTGCTTTCCAGCAGTTATTCGTAGGCTGGATATGAACAATTAGCCTTCTTTTATATGGAATATTTTCTCTTCTACTCTAGTATTAAAAGGAAGATTCTGATACATCTATGGAGAAAAGAAATCATCTTTGTACCCTCAGGAGAGAAAAAAAGTATTTCCAATCTCTTCCAAAAGGTGGAGATGAGGGACTTCCCTGGTGGTCCAGCGACTGAGAATCTGCCTTGCAGGGCAGGGGGTGCAGGTTTGAGACCTGATTGGGGAACTAAGATCCCACATGCCACAGAGCAACTAAGCCTGTACCACAACTACCGAACCTGGGTGCTGTAAAGAGGCATCCCTCATGAATTAACAAAGATCCTGCGTGCTGCAGCTAAGACCAGACAGAGCCAAATAAATACATAAGTATTTAAAAAATACATACTTTTTAGATAAGTAATTTTTTTTAAGTGAAGATGAGTCCCATGTTTGTAAAACCAAATTCTTTTTGACCTTAAGGAAATGAAACTAGTTTGTTTTCTGATAATAGTTTTTCTATAGTTTTGCTGAGGTTATTGATATTAACCTCATAGTTTTACTGTGCAGTCAAGATTTTTTATGAAAGGAGAGAGGATATCCTTTGAGTTGAGACTTTAAAAAAAAAGTAATAGGTCTGACACAGGAGGCCAGGAGGGGATGGATAATGGTACCATTAGAATTAATTCTGTGTGACTACCTGACACTTGTGATAACAGAATTCAACCTTGGTCCTGCGTCCCTGGCACTAGTTTGTTTAGCTGAAATGCTGCCTTGGTCCTGGTTCTCATTCTGCTCCAATATCCCCAAGAGAAATAAGAATCATGTCCAGCCTGTGCCAGGCTCCTTTACTGAGGTTTGGTATCACCTCTTCCCTTAAAAATGGAAGGTCAAAAAGGAAGCCCATTATTTAGGGACAAACCATACAGATGGTATTTCTGGTTTGTCTCCCAAGGTCAGCTAGCTGCTTTACCTAGAATCCACGTTAAACAGTTTTTACATCAAATCCTCTATACCAAGATGGTGGACCATCAGTCACTGAGAAGTCAGGCCTCTTCCTAACTTCTCTGCCTTCTGAATAACCTGTTTTATCCCAGTCCTGATAGGGCCAAATTGTTCAGTTAACAGGACAGGTTTTCAGACTACCCATTGGTTAGCTGGAGAAAATAATATGATATGGGATGAATGGTCAAAAGTATAATATAAGAAACTAAGAGTAATCAATATCTTTAAGATCCCATCAAGAAGGAAAATTATATGCAAAATATTAATCACTAATTAGTAGTAGTTTTCAATTAGAGGCACCTCTGTTTTAAGTTGACTTTTTCAAAATATCTTAAAATTAGGGAGTTAGAGTTACCAAGTTATTTGAATTGTACTGTAAATCATTGGGAAAATTCAGTTGAATTGACTGTAAAACTCCTCAGTTATCTTGGTAATTTAGAAAAATTAGTGCTTCCTATCCTGATTTACCCAAATAAGTATGGTTATTGATGTGAACTATTGTCTTTTTATTGTAAGTAACATTCTGGTTTGGATTGGCAATTTTTTAAGTGACATTTTAAGGCTTAACCTCTTTATTAGGAGAAAGAAAAGAGAGCTTTTTAAATCCCTTGCTTTGTAATAGTTGCTAATAAATCAGAAAAAATTCTACAACCACAAAGACTGAGTCTAAAGTTGAGTTTGTTCTGACATTTCATAGACAAAATTCTAATTTTCTAGTATGAAAAGATCTAATCAAATGCAAACATAATTGATTTTAAAAGAAGTTAATGATTTATTTAATTGAAAAGGCTGAAATTGTTTATAATCAAATTTCCCAGCACTGCCAAACTAGCTTTTTTCTTATGAATTTTGTCAGGCTGTTTAGTCGACTAAATGAATGTAGGGCTTTCCAGGTAGTGCCAGTGGTAAAGAACCTGCCTGCCAATGCAGGAAATATAAGAAACGCAGGTTTGATCCCTGGGTCGGGAAGATACCCTAGAGGAGGAAATGGCAACCCAATCCAGTATTCTTGCCTGGAGAATCCCACAGACAGAGGAGCCTAGCAGGTTCAGTTCACAGGGTTGCAAAGGGTCAAACACAACTGGGTGACTGAGCACACACGCATAGAATCACTGAGGGGTTCTTAACTCTAGAATTCACTCCCCCTGGTGGTCTAACAAATTGTATACTTACTAGCCTTCAGGGAATGGCATTAAATACTTTCTCCTTGACAACTATGAACACAAAATTAAATAATACTTTCATGTCAAATGACCAATTATAGTTAATTTAGATGCATTTTCATAAATGATACAATATTTATTTTTAGAAACTAGTAAATAATTCTAATTAATAAACTTATGAAGTTAAATGAAATGAAAGTTGCTTACTTGTGTCCGACTCTTTGAGATCCCATAGACTATACAGTCCATGGAATTCTCCAGGCCAGAATACTGGAGTGGGTAGCCAATCCTTTCTCCAGCAGATCTTCCCAACCCAGGGATCAAACCCAGGTCTCCCACATTACAGGCAGATTCTTTACCAGCTAATCCAGAAGGGAATTGTGTATATTCATAAGGGAATTGTGAGCCACAAGGGAATTGTGGTATACTTATACCAATTGTTTAATATCATAATAAATAAAACTTTTATTGACAAATAAAATAGCAATTATCAATTTATAAGTAAGTTAATAAGCCTGTTTATACTCCATTGCATTTGTATAGAGAACACCTAACATATTTCTATTGTCATAATGCTTTCCCAAGCAAAGTAAACCAAATATTTATTTGGTGAACTTAGGTAGAAGAAGAGAACATTTGAAATTTATATGTTTCAAGCCAATTTGAGGGGAAATTACATACTTCCTTTGAGCAATACAACCTAATATCCAAATCTTCTAACCTATCCTAAACTTAACGAGAATCTTTGTTCAGAGACCTTGTGTGAAAGTTCATAATATTATCAAATGGCAAAGAGATGATTCTATACTATGCATTCTAAGATGCATTTTTCCAACTAAGCCTTGGGGTGCTATAAATGTCAAGCATTTGTAAACAATTGATGACATGAGAAGTTTACAAAAACAAACATATTTTCCTGTTTCTCCTCTGAGGGCCAAAAAGCCAAATGAAATGAGAGAGATACAGGTCAAAAACAAAACCCTCAAAAAACTCCACCTTGAGTGACATCCCAGAACATCCATGGGAAACCAGGTAGAAGGTAGGAAAGATAGGGACAGATTTTAAGAGATGCTTTTGGGTTATCCAATTATTTAGGACAATTGCAATTAATTCCAAGGCAAGTTTAACACTCAAGAAGAAATTGATCTGGAAAAGGTAGGTTATGAGTTTAACTGAATATGAGCAAAATGAATGAACCTGTAACTAAACATCTATATAAGAAATGCTTATCCAGGAATTAAGCAAACTATCTGAGACCTATTCAGTGGTTCTGTCTTCCCATAATTTCTCATCTGCTGCTGTTGTCAAGATAGAAAGACTAATTTTCAGATGTCGATAATAACAGCAAATATTTTTGGAGTGCTGTGCAAAGAGCTTCAGCAGATTAACCTCAGTTATTCTCACAGCAACCTACTGAGACCTATTCAGACCCCTGAAGTTAGTAAAAAGATAAGTTTAAACTAAAGACATTTGAGAGTTAACAGATGCAGAAAGAAGCCTGTTCAGAGCTTCTCTTATCGAAATAATGGCAGAAATTTCTGGAAGAGAGGTAGCCATAAGTCCCCTGTCCATGGGGAGCTTTACTGCCCAGAAAAAAGATGGAGAAGACCACCTGAACCTGCAGCAACAAACTTTATCACAAACATCTTTACTTCCCATTTGTCCCCCTAAAAGCCCATTTGTTCTTCCCATAAAACCTCTTCTCCTCGCCGCCCGCCCCATCCTTATTAACTGTTGGGAAAATCTCATTTTTCCTTATGCTGCCATGTACATAGTTGATTAAAAGCTGTCTTTTCCCTTGGTAATCTGACTTTTGTCACTTTAATTCACTCCCCAATTATCAAACCCAGAAGGGTAGTGGAAACGTTTTCCTCTGACAAATCCTCCAGTGTAAGTAATTTCATCTTCACTGTAGACATCGGAAAACTTAAGGCTCAGGGAAACTAGGAAACTTGTTGAAGCTCACTGAACTAAAGGAATCAAGATTTCAAATACAAGATTATTGCTTCAGAGAACATATGCTAGTTATCATTCCATTTAATTATTCATATTGGGTCCAAAGGCTCTACCAGCCTAAACAAACTGTCATAACTTAAAAAATAATTCTTCCAAGACCCTACCATTGATGTCTTAATTCTGAATGTTTCAGTATTTACCAGGAGGGACATTATTTGGATGACTGCAAATTTACTCAAATTTTGTGATAAAAACAAAGTACATAAAGCAATTATCTTAATTTTACTTCCTTCACAAGTTTTTTAAATTGGTATGCTTAATTCATGGGAAGAAATTCCTTACATACAATTGGAAAACTGACTCAAGGTGAAAAAATCTATCAAGAGCAAGACTTCATTGGTCACACGTTACAAGGAGGAAATTCAACGGACAATACACAGAACCTAGAGCAGTCAGAGACCAATGTCTCTGAGGCCCTAGACATGCCCCAACTTTGCAAGGATGAGGAATCTGCCCTAGGGCAGCCATTACTAACAGCCACAAAGAAAGGCAGCTAGCCTGGTCACAGAGAATAAACAGTGGCTCAGAGAATGAAGATTAAAGGAGGTGTAACCTGGGGATGTCCCTGGGTGGGGAAGATCTCCTGGAAAAGGAAATGGCAACCCACTCCAGTATATTCTTGCCTGGAAAAACCCACGGACAGAGAAACCTGGCAGGCTATAGTCCACGGAGTTGCAAATACTTAGTGACTTAGTGACTAAACAATAACAAACCTGGGGATGGGAGTCAAAAGGAAGTAGGAAGCCCTGCATCATACAGCAAATTCCCATTGTCTATTTATTTTACATATGGTAATGTATATCTTTCAATGCTATTATCTCAGAGGTACAAAGGCAGAAAGAAAGTTCCTGCAATGGACACAGAAAAGCAAGTAGCCTGCAAAACACTGAAGCAGGTAGCACCACAGAGCTAATTATGTTACAACAAGCCAGAATAAATATTACTACCTTCCTCCAGTGAAAACAATTGGGATGAACATGGATAGAGTTCCAGGATATTTTTTAAGAAAAAAAAATCAAGTAACAAAACACTATGCACAATATGACACTGTTTCTGTTTTAAAAAATCCATAAAGCATCCAAAGAAGAAATATAGATGGCCAACAGACACATGAAAAGATGCTCAACCACACTAGTTAGTAGAGAAATGCAAATCAAAACTGCAACTGTACCATCTCACACGAGTCAAATGTCTTAAAATAGCAAATGTTGAAGATGTGGAGAAAAGGGAACCCTCCTACACTGTTGATTGGAATGTAAGTCGGTGCAGCCACTATGGAAAACAGTATGGGATTCCTCAGAAAACTAAAAATAGAATTACCATATGATCCCGCAATCCCACTCCTGGGCATGTATCCAGACAGAACTTTAACTTGAAAAGACACACGCATTCCTATTTTCACAGCAGTGCTAGTCACAATAACCAAAACATGGAAAATGAAAAGCCCATCAACAGATGAATGGATAAAGAAAATGTGGCACATTTATACAGTGGAATATTATTCAGCCATAAAAAGAACAAAATAATGTATTTTCAGTAACATGGATGCAGTTAGAGATTATCATAAGTAAAGTAGACAAATGCCATTTGACATCACTTACATGTAGAATCTAAATATGGCACAAATGAACCTGTCTACAAAACACACTCACAGGCACAGAGATCAGACTTGTGGTTGCCAAGGGGGCTGGGAGGAGAGGGAGGGATGGACTGACAGTTTGGGGTTGGTAGATGAAAACTATTACATTTAGAATGGATAAACAACAAGGTCCTACTCTTTAATGCAGAAAACTATATCCAATCTTCTAGGATAAACCATAATGGAAAGGAATATAAAAAAGAATATATATATATATACATATATATATGTAAATATGTGTGTATGGGTGTGTGTATAACTGAGTCACTTTGCTGTATGACAGAGATTGGCACAACATTGTAAATGAACTATACTTCAATTTAAAAAATCTATAAAGCGGTATATTTTACAAGGATACATATGAATATCCATCTGTAAAGGCATAATAAAAAGACTGGAAAACTACTGTGGAAATAAACAAATGAGAGTAATCAAAGGATATTTATGCAGGGCTTGCTATATTGAGGGAGTCAGGCACCATCACTAATGTTTGGCAGAGGCTGAAAGACAGGCAGGGGAGTGGTAAAAAGAAGTGCTATAGTGGCAAACAGGAAGGCTTTGGGTATTCTGTGATTGGAAATTGTTGCCGTGGAAAGCTAGAGACTGGCTAGCTAGAAGCAGGGGTATCTTAAGTGATTGGTTTAGGGAGCATGTTTTACTCTCCCTGGTTGGTCCTGAGTTGGAAACTGGCAGTCTTTGACCAAACTTGCTGAGCTTGTGGTTTGATTTACCAGCCTGGGTGCTAGAGAGAGTGTGCCTCAGTGTTCTGTTGATAGACGTGGTCTGGCTCTTGTTCACTCATATATTCAGTCCCTCCTTATACAGTAAACTGATATTTCCAGTTACCATTAGCAAGGTGGGAAGGGGTATAGTCATCAAAGACTAAATTCCCTATCTGTAATGTTTCACTTTTTTTATTTAAAAAATTATTTTTATCTGTATTATTTTTTAAAATCCTGAAGCAAAATGGCAGGACAGTAGTTGTCATTTCTAATGTTTACAACAGCATTGAAGAATTGATGCTTCTGAACTGTGCTGTTGGAGAAGACTCTTGAGTGTCCCTTGGACTGCAAGGAGGTCAAACCAGTCACTACTAAAGGAGATCAGTCCTGAATATTCATTGGAAGGACTAGTGCTGAAGCTGAAGCTCCAATACTTTGGCCACCTGATGCGAAGAACTGACTCATTGGAAAAGAGTCAGTTCCCACCTGATGCTGGGAAAGATTGAGGGCAAGAGGAGGAAGGGGCAATAGAGGATGAGATGGTTGGATGGCATCACCAACTCAGGGGACATGAGTCTGAACAAACTCCAGGAGATAGTAAAGGACAGAGAATCCTGGCGTGCTGCCATCCACAGGGTCGCAAAGAGTTGGATACTACTGAGCGACTGAACAACAGGGCAAGATGGAGCCTATTGTTATTGTACTATTGAGAATACTAAGGCACTAGGAAGTTAACTTGCCCAAGATCATACAGTTGATAAATAGCAGAATTTAATTCCACATATCAGTTCAGTTCAGTTCTGATCCTAAAAGCTACTTTCCATTATGCCATTCTGCTGCTTATGAAAGGATAGGTATTCTATCATTAAAAGAGAGAATGGTCATGTATATCAACTAGAAAGGGTAAGCATAAGACATGTTGGATTAACACAATATTAGCATCTATGAGTATATTAGACTCTGTCTACCAATATGATATTAGAACTCAGAAATTATTGCTATGCTTTTTAAGCTGAATTATAAGGCTATCATATAACGGTCCTGAATGAATTAATACAAGTCTGATCCTTTGTATTTCCAGAAAGGTAGCTTCAGCTTTTGAAAGAGATAGCATCTAAAATGCAGTTATAACTAGAGAAAATATAGGATGGGATAGTATGGAACCTTTTATATCTTCAGAGAATTCCGTTCAGAGCAAAACTTATCACCTCTATTGCTGATAAAACGGCATGTGCCAATTTCTCCTCTAGGAGATGCTAATGATTCCACGTCCTGTAGGTGTAAAGCAGAATGTGAACCAGTTGACTGTTTTTCAGTGCTAATGTACCTAACCTAACTTTATCAAGTTGATTTAGAGCTTATACTTATAAATGTGTTATATTTACCTCTGGCTGAAGGAGTGCCAAGGGCTTCTTCGGTGGTTCAGCAGGTAAAGAACCTGAGTGCAGTGCCGGAGACACAGCAGAGGTAGGTTCATTCCCTGGGCTGGGAACAGCAACCCATTCCAGTGTTCCTGCATGTGACTGAGCACACAAGGAGTACAAACTAAACTGAACTCTTCTTTTTCTTTAAATCTTATTGGAATCACAGGTTATGATGACCTATGAATTTTTAAAGTAATTTTTATATCAAGTACTCACATGAGTACTGCATTTCGGACTCTTTTGTTGACCATGATGGCTGCTCCATTTCTTCTAAGGGATTCCTGCCCACAGTAGTAGATATAATGGTCATCTGAGTTAAATTCACCCATTCCAGTCCATTTTAATTCACTGATTCCTAGAATATCTATGTTCACTCTTGCCATCTCCTGTTTGACCACTTCCAATTTGCCTTGATTCATGGATCTAACATTCCAGGTTCCTATGCAATATTGCTCTTTACAGCACCGGACCTTGCTTGTCTGAAATGCAGTACTTGGATGCAATCTTAAAAACGACAGAATGATTTCTGTTCGTTTCCAAGGCAAACCATTCAATATTACAGTAATCCAGGCCTATGCCCCAACCATAATGCTGAAGAAGCTGAATTTGCATGGTTCTATGAAGACCTACAAGACCTTTTGGAACTAACACACAAAAAAGATGTCCTTTTCATTATAGGGGACTGGAATGCAAAAGTAGGAAGTCAAGAAACACCTGGAGTAACAGGCAAATTTGGCCTTGGAGCACGGAATGAAGCAGGGCAAAGGCTAATAGAGTTTTGTCAAGAGAACGCACTGGTCATAGCAAACACCCTCTTCCAACAACACAAGAGAAGACTCTACACATGGACATCACCAGATGGTCAACATCGAAATCAGATTGATTATATTCTTTGCAGCCAACGATGGAGAAACTGTATACAGTTAGCAAAAACAAGACCAGGAGCTGACTGTGGCTCAGATCCTGAACTCCTTATTGCCAAATTCAGACTGAAATTGAAGAAAGTAGGGAAAACCACTAGACCATTCAGATATGACCTAAATCAAATCCCTTATGATTATACAGTGGAAATGAGGAATAGATTTAAGGGACTAGATCTGATAGATAGAGTGCCTGATGAACTCTGGATGGAGGTTCATGACATTGTACAGGAGACAGGGACCAAGACCATCCCCATGGAAAAGAAATGCAAAAAAGCAAAATGGCTGTCTAGGAAGGCCTTACAAATAGCTGTGAAAAGAAGAGAAGCAAAAAGCAAAGGAGAAAAGGAAAGATATAAGCATCTGAATGCAGAGTTCCAAAGAATAGCAAGGAGAGATAAGAAGGCCTTCCTCAGTGATCAATGCAAAGAAATAGAGGAAAACAACAGAATGGGAAAAACAAGAGATCTCTTCAAGAAAATTAGAGATTCCAAGGGAACATTTCATGCAAAGATGGGCTCGATAAAGGACAGAAATGGTATGGACCTAACAGAAGCAGAAGAGATTAAGAAGAGGTGGCAAGAATACACAGAAGAACTGTACAAAAAAGATCTTCACGACCAAGATAGTCACGATAATGTGATCACTGACCTAGAGCCAGACATCTTGGAATGTGAAGTCAAGTGGGCCTTAGAAAGCATCACTATGAACAAAGCTAGTGGAGGTGATGGAATTCCAGTTGAGCTATTTCAAATCCTGAAAGATGATGCTGGGAAAGTGCTGCACTCAATATGCCAGCAAATTTGGAAAACTCAGCAGTGGCCACAGGACTGGAAAAGGTCAGCCTTCATTCCAATCCCAAAGAAAGGCAATGCCAAAGAATGCTCAAACTACCGCACAATTGCACTCATCTCACATGCTAGTAAAGTCATGCTCAAAATTCTCCAAGCCAGGCTTCAGCAATATGTGAACCGTGAACTCCCAGATGTTCAAGCAGGTTTCAGAAAAGGCAGAGGCACCAGAGATCAAATTGCCAACATTCGCTGGATCATGGAGAAAGCAAGAGAGTTCCAGAAAAACATCTATTTCTGCTTCATTGACTATGCCAAAGGTTTTGACTGTGTGGATCACAATAAACTGTGGAACATTCTGAAAGAGATGGGAATCCCAGACCACCTGACCTGCCTCTTGAGAAACCTGTATGCAGGTCAGGAAGCAACAGTCAGAACTGTACATGGAACAACAGACTGGTTCCAAATAGGAAAAGGAGTACGTCAAGGCTGTATCTTGTCACCTTGCTTATTTAACTTATATGCAGAGTACATCATGAGGAACACTGGGCTGGAAGAAGCACAAGCTGGAATCAAGATTGCTGGGAGAAATATCAATAACCTCAGATATGCAGATGACACTACCCTTATGGCAGAAAGTGAAGAGGAACTAAAAAGCCTCTTGATGAAAGTGAAAGAGGAGAGTGAAAAGTTTGGCTTGAAGCTCAACATTCAGAAAACAAAGATCATGGCATCTGGTCCCATCACTTCATGGGAAATAGATGGAAAAACAGTGGAAAGAGTGTCAGAGAATGCAAGGATTCTTCAATATCCACAAATCAATCAATGTAATACACCACATTAACAAAATGAAAAATAAAAATCATATGATTATCTCAATAGATGCAGAGAAAGCCTTTGACAAAATTCAACATCCATTTATGATAAAAACCCTCCAGAAAGTGGGAATAGAAGGGACATACCTCAACATAATAAAAGCTATATATGACAAACCCACAGCAAACATTATCCTCAATGGTGAAAAACTGAAAGCATTTCCCCTAAAATCAGGAACAAGACAAGGGTGCCCACTCTCACCACTACTATTCAACATAGTTCTGGAAGTTTTGGCCACAGCAATCAGAGCAGAAAAAGACATAAAAGGAATACAAATTGGAAAAGAAGAAGTAAAACTTTCACTGTTCGCTGATGACATGATCCTCTACACAGAAAACCCTAGAGACTCTACCAGAAAACTACTAGAGCTAATCAATGATTACAGTAACGTTGCAGGATATAAAATCAATACACAGAAATCCCTTGCATTCCTATACATTAATAATGAGAAAATAGAAAGAGAAATTAAGGAAACTATTCCATTCACTGTTGCAACGAAAAGAATCTACCTAAGGAAACAAAAGACTCGTACGTAGAAAACTATAAAACACTACTGAAAGTAATCAAAGAGGACACTAATAGATGGAGAAATATACCATGTTCATGGATTGGAAGAATAAATATTATAAAAATGAGTATACTACCCAAAGTAATTTATACATTCAATGCAATCCCTATCAAGCTACCAAAGATATTTTTCACAGAACTAGAACAAATAATCTCACAATTTGTATGGAAATACAAAAAACCTCGAATAGCCAAAGCAATCTTGAGGAAGAAAAATGGAACTGGGGGAATTAACCTGCCGGACTTCAGGCTCTACTACAAAGCCACAGTCATCAAGACAGTATGGTACTGGCATAAAGACAGAAATATAGATCAATGGAACAAAATAGAAAGCCCAGAGATAAATCCACGCACCTATGGACACCTTGGAGAAGGCACTGGCAAGCCACTCCAGTACTCTTGCCTAGAAAATCCCACGGACGGAGAAGCCTGGTAGGCTGCAGTCCATGGGGTCGCTACGAGTCAGACATGACTGAGCGACTTCACTTTCACTTTTCACTTTCACACATTGGAGAAGGAAATGGCAAACCACTCCAGTGTTCTTGCCTGGAGAATCCCAGGGATGGGGGAGCCTGGTGGGCTGCCGTCTATGGGGTCACACAGAGTCGGACACGACTGAAGTGACTTAGCAGCAGTAGCAGCAGCAGCTGGGAAAACTGGTCAGTCACTTGTAAAAGAATGAAACTAGAATACTTCCTAACACCAATCACAGAAATAAACTCAAAGTGGATTAGAGAGCTAAATGTAAGACCAGAAACTATAAAACTCCTAGAGGAGAACGTAGGCAAAACACTCTCCGACATAAATCACAGCAGGATCCTCCATGACCCACCTCCCAGAATATTGGAAATAAAAACAAAAATAAACAAATGGGACCTAATTAAAATCAAAAGCTTCTGCACAGCAAAGGAAACTATAAGTAAGGTGAAAAGACAGCTTTCAGAATGGGAGAAAATAATAGCAAATGAAACAACTGATAAAGGAGTAATCTCCAAAATATACAAGCAGCTCCTGCAGCTCAATTCCAGAAAAATAAATGACCCCATCAAAAAATGGGCCAAAGAACTAAACAGACATTTCTCCAAAGAAGACATAAAGATGGCTAACAGCTAACAAACACATGAAAAAATGCTCAACATCCCTCATAATCAGAGAGATCCAAATCAAAACCACAATGAGATACCATTTCACACCAGTCAGAATGGCTGCTATCCAAAAGTCTACATGCAATAAATGCTGGAGAGGATCTGGAGAGAAAGGAACCCTCTTACACTGTTGGTGGGAATGCAAACTAGTACAGCCACTATGGAGAACAGTGTGGAGATGGAGATTCCTCAAAAAACTGGAAATAGAACTGCCATATGACCCAGCAATCGCACTCCTGGGCATACACACCAAGGAAACCAGAATTGAAAGAGACACATGTACTCCAATGTTCATTGCAGCACTGTTTATAATAGCGAGGACATGGAAGCAACCTAGATGTCCATCTGCAGACGAATGGATAAAAGCTTTGGTGCATATACACAATGGAGTATTATTCAGCCATTAAAAAGAATACATTTGAATCAGTTCTAATGAGGTGGATGAAACTGGAGCCTATTATACAGAGTGAAGTAAGCCAGAAAGAAAAACACCAATACAGTATACAAACGCATATATATGGAATTTAGAAAGATGCAAATGATAATCCTGTATACGAGACAGCAAAAGAGACACAGATGTATAGAACAGTCTTTGGGACTCTGTGGGAGAGGGTGAGGGTGGGATGATTTGGGAGAATGGCACTGAAACACATATGTTGTCATATGTGAAACGAATCACTAGTTCAGGGTCGATGCATGTTTTAGGATGCTCGGGGCTGGCATGCGGGGATGACCCAGAGGGAGGATAAAGGGAGGAGGGCGGGGGGAGGGGGGTTCAGGAGGGGGAACTTATGTAAACCCGGGGCGAATTCATGTCAATGTATGGCAAAACCAACCAATATAATATTGTAAAATAATTTGCCTCCAATAAAAAATAAATTACCAAAAAAAAAAAAGAAAAGAAAAGCACTACTATAGACTGTGAAAATTAATAAATAGAAAACATAATTAAAATAGTCAGGAGGCCAGAAGAAGGCGTGCTCATGCCCTAGGAAGCTAGCAGAGACCAACTCTTCCCACCTGGCAGGAGCCCAGCCAATGAGAGACTGTCACAACTCAGCCATTAAAAGGTCACTATACTTTCAACTCTCAGTTCCTCCCGCAGACCCTTTGTTCACAATAACCCTTCCAACTTTCTTTCTCTGCTTAAAAGAATTCCCCTCTCCTTGTACTTGCTTTAAGCATACCAAGGTCATAGACCTCAAATTGAAATTCTTTTGCTGATCCCATATAAAGCCATTCTTGATGGATAAGTAACTGGCAGTTCGTTTTAGGTCAGTAAGACCAAGACAGTTTAATGCAAAGGATTTCATGATGCAGTTGTTCAGTGTGTTTGTCAGCATCCATCCCTTTGGGGAATGACAGTCTCCTCTGATATGAGGTCTAGCAAGTTTGACTTTACCCCTATCCACCCACAGCAGTCCTAGTGATGTGCATACAACCCAGTTCAAAGTGATCCAGACCATAGTGGAGACCTCCCTAAAAAGTTAATGTCAGTAGGTGGGAAATGTCAAAATTGGAAAGGGAGTATTTCAAGGCTGTATATTGTCATCCTGCTTCATTCAGTCAGTTCAGCCACTCAGTTGTGTCTGACTTTTTGCAACCCCATGGTCTGCAGCATGTCAGGCCTCCCTGTCCATCACCAACTCCTGGAGTTTACTCAAACTCATGTCCATTGAGTTGGTGATGCCATGCAACCACCTCATCCTCTGTCATCACTTTCTCCTCCTGCCTTCAATGTTTCCCAGCATCAGGGTCTTTTCTAATGAGTCAGTCGTCCCATCAGGTGGCCAAAGTATTGGAGTTTCAACTTCAGCATCAGTTCTTCCAACGAATATTCAGGATTGATTTCCTTTAGTATTGACTAGTTTGATATCCTTGCAGTTCAAGGGACTCACAAGAGTTTTCTCCAGCACCACAGTTCAAAAGCATCAGTTCTTCGGTGCTCAGCTTTCTTTACGATCCAACTCTCATCCATACATGGCTACTGGAAAACTATAGCTTTGACTAGACAGACCTTTGTGGGTAAAGTAATGTCTTTGCTTTTTAATATGTAGTCTAGGTTTCTCAAAGCTTTTCTCTCAGGGAGCAAACATCTTTTAATTTCATGGCTGCAGTCACCATCTGCAGTGATTTTGGAGACCAAGAAAATAAAGTCTCTCACTGTTTCCATTGTTTCTCCATCTATTTCCCATGAAGTGATGGGACCAGATGCCATGATCTTAGTTTTTTGAATATTGAGTTCTAAGCCAGCTTTTTCACTCTTCTCTTTCACTTTCATTAAGAGGTTCTTTAGTTCCTCTTCACTTTCTGCCACAAGAGTGATGTTACCTGAGGTTATTGATATTTCTCCTAGCAATCTTGATTCCAGCTTGTGCTTCTTCCAGCCCAGCGTTCCTCATGATGTACTCTGCACATAAGTTAAATAAGCAGGGTGACAATATACAGCCTTGACGTACTCCTTTTCCTGTTTGGAACCAGTCTGTTGTTCCATGTCCAGTTCTAACTGTTGCTCCCTGACCTGCATACAGATTTCTCAGGAGGCAGGTCAGGTGGTCTGGTATTCCTATCTCTTTCAGAATTTTCCAGTTTGTTGTGATCCACACAGTGAAAAGCTTTGGCATAGTCAATAAAGCAGAAGTAGATTTTTTTCGGGAATTCTCTTGCTTTTTCTATGATCCAACAGATGTTGGCAATTTGATCTCTGGTTCCTCTGCCTTTTCTAAGTTACACTGCTTACTTAACTACTATGCAGATCACATCATGCAAAATGTTGGGCTGGTTGAATCACAAGTTGGAATCAAGATTGTAAAGAGAAATATCAACAACCTCAGATATGCAGATGACACCACTCAAATGGCAGAAAGCGAAGAACTAAAGTGCCTCTTGATGAAGGTGAAAGTGGAGAGTCAAAAAGCTGACTTAAATGACAGAAAGTGAAGAAGCAGCAAAGAGCATCTTGATGAAGATAAAAGAGAAGTGAAAAACCTGGCTTAAAACTCAACATTCCAAAAAAACTAAGATTATGGCATCCAATCCCATGAATTCATGGAAAATGGATGGGGAAAAAATGGAAACAATGGCAGATTTTATTTTCTTGGGCTCTAAAGTCACTGCAGAGGGTGACTACAGTCATGATATTAAAACACTTGCTCCGTGGAAGAAAAGCTACGACAAACTGAGACAGAGTATTAAAAAGCAGACAGCACTTTGCTTACAAAGGTCCATAGAGTCAAAGCTATGGTTTTTCCTGTAGTCATGTGCAGATGTGAGAAGTGAACCACAGAAAAGGCTGAGCACTGAAGAGTTGATGCTTTTGAACTGTGGTGCTGGAGAAGACTCTTGAGAGTCCTTGGACTGCAAGGAAATCAAACCAGTCAATCCTAAAGGGAATCAACCCTGAAACTGAAGCTCCAATACTTTGGCCACCTGATTCGAAGAGCCAACTGATTGGAAAAGACCCTGATGCTGGGAAAGATCGATGGCAGGAAGAGTGAGGGGTGACAGGGGATAAGATAGATGGTTTGATGTCATCACCAACTCGATGAATATGAGTTTGAGCAAACTCCAGGAGACCATGAAGGACAGGGAAGCCTGGTGTTCTGCAGTCCATGGGGTCTCAGAGTCAAACACAACCTAGGGACTGAACAAGAACAACGGGAAAGGTGTTTTTCCTCTGCTCACTTTAGGTTTAATGGCTGGAGTTTAACTGACAGAAGAGAGATTAACAAGAGAAAAACAAACAGGAGTTTATTAACACATGCATTGCACATACTTCCAGGGGAGTTCAGGGATGAAAAAATGACTTCAGAGGGGTGTTTAAAAGTGGGGCTTATATATCTCCTTAATAGAAGAAAAAAATTTTTGTAGAGAAATGACAGGACAAAGGAAAGAGTTTTCAGCTTCTAAGGGGAGCAAACTGTTGAAAGGTAAGTTTTAATATTAGGAGGAAACTAATGCTGCCAAGCAGGGCCCTGTGGGACTCCTGGGCACAGCAGCCTTTTTGTCTCCCATTTCTAAACCTCCATGACCCTCTGTCAGTTCCAAATGGCAGTACAGTTGCTAATCAAAGGAGGAACAGCAACAAAACCAAAAGGTTAAAGAACCAGAGAGGCTCTTCAAAATTAGGAAACTGGACCACCTAAGACCCTGCACACACCCGAATATTGTCAGCAACACCACCCTTATGAAACTTTGCAGAAGAGTCTTATGGCCATACTCCTGTCTATTTTAACCTTTCTCTACTCACCAGGGAGGCGGGGCGGAGTTCTTGAGGCCCTAGCCTACTGTGTTTCCCCTTTGACCGGCAAAATAATAAAGCCACTCTTTCCTTCTCCTCCGTAATGGTCTCCACATTTCTGTTCAACACTGGTGCACAGAGAACCAAGATTTTGGCAACAGTAATGGAAGATAAGGGCCAGTTGGTAAGGAATGTTATGGAGATTCCTCTGGTGCCATCCCAGTGCTGATTGGAGTCAAGAGTTATCTCCAATGACTAAGAATTGTTTTGCCCTTTGTGGTATAGACCAGGAGCTGTGTGTCTGTTTTTTCTCAACTGCCTTCAGCTCAAAATAATCCACATGCCAGAGTGGCATATTTTAGGGTGGTACACTCTGAACCCTTTCAGAAAGCCTCTTCTGTGACTATGGCCGTAAGGACAACATCAGGAATGACTCATACCATCTTTATTACTGCATGGAAGTAATCATTCACCACCAACAGAAGAGAAGTGACGCTAACGTACAAAGAGAAAAAAATACAGAGATGGAGAAAGCACTTTGATTTTCTTTTAGTAAATATTTGCTTATTGTGCTGTTGGCTGGTTGTGAAAATGAGCAAGGGTCCTTGCTTCCATGTCCTCCATCTGCCTTTTGTCTGTGGAAAAACTTTAACCAATGAGTAAGGTTAATCAAAGAAGTGAGAAAATGAAGAGACAAAGGGAAACAGCTCAGGAGGATTAAATTATAACAGTTTAGTTATTAAGCATGGGCTTCCCGGGTAGCTCAGCTGGTGAAGAATCATCCTACAATGCAGGAGATCTTGGTTTCATTCCTGAGTTAAGAAATTCCTCTGGAAAAGGGATAGGCCACTCACTCCAGTATCTTTGGGTTTCCCTGGTGGCTCAGATGGTATAGAATATACCTGCAATGCAGGAGACCTGGGTTCGATCCCTGGATTGGGAAGATCCCCTGGAGGAAGGCATGGCAACTCACTCCAGTATTCTTGCCTGGAGAATCTCCATGGACAGAGGAGCCTGGCGGGGTACAGTCCACGGGGTCACAAAGAGTCAGACATGACTGAGCAACTAAGCATAGCACAGCACAGTCATTAAGCGTAGTTAATGATCTTTAGTTCCTTCTCAAGGGCTACAGATAATATTCTGAGCCATATCCTGTGAGCTGCTTTGTGGATACTAAAACAGCCACCAAGTGGAAGATATTAACTACATGATGACCAGACTAGCCATGACATTAGCTGCCACAATTTCAGGAACTGGCCTCAAGGAAATGGGAAAAAACTGACTTTGGAACTAAAGATTAATTGTACTTTAAACAATCAACATGACAGGGGTCAGACCACTGATGACTAATTTTAAGATGAGTGTTAGGGACTTCCCTGGTGGTCCAGTAGTTAAGACTCCACACTCCTAATGCAGAGGGCATGGGTTGGATCCCTGGTCGGGGAACTAAAATCCAATATGCAGCATGGCATGGCCAAAAGAAAAGATGACCATCAGAGTTGATCATGCTGTTTCTGCAATAGACCCATCCCTCTGTCTATAAAAGTTTTGCCTGCTGCTTGTCAGTGGTGAGGAGTCTGCCTTTGGACAGGAGTCTACCCTCCCTGCCAATTGCTGGATTCCAAAATAAAGAAAACTTTCCTTTCCAACAACCTTGCCTCTTTATTGCCTTTTGAAAAGCAAGCAGCCAGACTCCACTTCTGATTACAGGGGTAGGTGACTGATAATAAGCCCCTGGATTCATCATTAGAGTTTCTAATAGATGTTCTATAGAATTAGCTTAAGCTATTTCATGCCAGTTTGAGTTGACAGTCTATTGCTTGAAACCAAAACTGCCCCCCAAATATAATATGCAGTTAACACTTTTGCAACATCAGAACCACTTTTTGAAGCCACGGAATAGATGACTCCCCTCTCCTGACTTCCAATCATGGTTTTAAAATCTTTTTGTGTGTGAAATAGAACAGATCAAACTGCAACGTGAAGCAATAAGTACAGGTGCATTAACAGAAGCTGCAGTAAGTTAACCAGAAGATCTAGCTAAGATAACTACGCTTGGCTACTCTCCACAACAGATTTTCATAGCAGAAGATGCCACCTAGGAATCTTATAGCTAGAGAGGGGAAGTCAATACCTGACTTCAAAGTTTCCAAGGATAGGCTGACTGCTGCCAGGGGCTAATACACCTGTGACCTAAGTGGAAGCTAGGGCTCATTGATCATCCTGAAAACCCTAGGGCCTTTAAGAATAGGAAAATATTTGTAACACATAATAGATGAAAAAGTTAATCTCTTTAACATAATTAGTTTTACAAATCACTAATGAAATCAAGCACGATCATATGGGGACTGCCTGGACACAAAAGCCTTTCCTTGTTCCTCTTTTTCTCATTTGTAGGAAAAAAGATCTGGACTGACTGTGGCTGAGATCATGAATTCCTTAGTGCAAAATTCAGACTTAAAGAAAGTAGAGAAAACAACTAGGCTGTTCAGATATGACCTAAATCAAATTGCTTACGATTACACATCGGAAGTTACAAATAGATCCATGGGATTAGATCTGATAGGCAGAGAGATTTGTCACATTGTATAGGCGGTGGTGAGCAAAACCACCCCCAAGAAAAAGAAATGCACAAAGGCGAAATGGCTGTCTGAGGAGGCCTTACAAAAGCTGAGGAAAGAAGAGAAGTGAAAGGCAAAGGAGAAAAAGAAAGACATAAGCATCTGAAAGCAAAGTTCCAAAGAATAGCAAGGAGAGACTAGAAAGCCTTCCTAAGGGAACAATACAAAGAAATAGAAGAAAACAATAGAACGGGAAAGACTAGAGATCTCTTCAAGAAAATTAGAGATACCAAGAGAACATTTACTGCAAAGATGGGCACAATACAGGACAGAAATGGTATGGACCGAACAGAAGCAGAAGATACTAAGAAGAGGTGGCAAGAATACAGAGAACTATACAAAAAAGATCTTGATGATTCAGATAATCACCTAGAGCCAGACATCCAGGAACGTGAAGTCAAGTGGGCCTTAGGAAGCATCACTCTGAACAAACCTAGTGGAGGTGATGGAATTCCAGTTGAGTTACTTCAGATTCTAAGATGATGCTGTGAAAGTGCTGCACTCAATATCCCAGCAAATTTGGAAAACTCAGCAGTGGCCACAGGACTGGAAAAGTTCAGTTTTCATTCCAATCCCAAAGAATGCTCAAACTGCCACACAATTGCACTCATTTCACATGCTAGCAAGGTCATGCTCAAAATCCTTCAAGCTAGGTTTCAATGGAAGCTTCAGTGGCAGCTGTGCGGTGCTGGAGCTGCTGTGAGAAGACACCCTACGTCCAAGGTCAAAGGAGAAGCCCCAGCAAGACGATAGGAGGGGTGAATTCGCATTTAGAATCACACCCCATTCCCACCAGAGATGCTGAGAGGGCTCAAGCAAATCTTGTGCACACCAGGACCCAGACACCCCACAGGGACTGAGACAGAACTGCATTTGAGTGTCTCCTGTGGAGATGCAGGTCAGCAGTGGCCTGCCACAGGGCCAGGGGCTCTGGGTGTAGCAGTCTGGAGAATGGCATAAGCCCTGTTGGAGGAGGTCGCCGTTAACCCCACCACAGAACTGCCAGAGCTTACACAGGACTGGGAAATAGAGTCTTGGAGGCACAAACAGAACCTTTTGCGCACCAAGACCCAGGAGAAAGGAGCAGTGACCCCACAAGAGACTGACCAGACTTGCCTGGGAGTGTCCAGGAGTCTCCGGTGGAGGTGCGGGTCGGCGGTGGCTCGCGGCAGGGCTGGGGGCACTGAATGTAGCAGTACCTGCATGGGACCTTTTGAAGGAGGTAGCCATTATCTTCACTACCTCCACCATGGTTTGGCCCCAAGTAAATAACAGGGAGGGAACAAACCTTCACCCATCCACAGAAAATCGGATTAAACATTTTCTGAGCATGGCCTGGCCCATCAGAACAAGACCCAGTTTCCCCCTCAGTCAGTCTCTCCCATCAGGAAGCTTGCATAAGCCTCTCATCCTCCTCCATCAGAGGGCAGACAGACTGAAAACCACAGTCACAGAAAACTAACCAATCTTATCACACGGACCACAGCCTTGTCTAACTCAATGAAACTATGAGCCATGCTGTGTAGGGCCACCCAAGACGGACGGGTCATGGTGGAGAGTTCTGACAAAACGTGGCCCACTGAAGAAGGGAATGGCAAATCACTTCAGGATTCTTGTCTTGAGAACCCCATGAGCAGTATGAAAGGCAAAAAGATATGGCACTGAAAGATGAACACCCTAGGTTGGTAGGTGCCCAATATGATACTGGAGATCAGTGGAGAAATAACTCCAGAAAGGATTAAGAGACAGAGCCAAAACAAAAACAATACCCAGATGTGGATGTGACAGGTGATAGAAGCAAAGTCGGATGCTGTAAAGAGCAATGTTGCATAGGAACCTGGAATGTCAGGTCCATGAATCAAGGCAAATTGGAAGTGGTCAAACAGGAGATGGCAAGAGTGAACATCAACATTTTAGGAATCAGCGAACTAAAATGGACTGGAATGGATGAATTTACCTCAGATGACCATTATATCTACTACTGTGGGCAAGAATCCCTTAGAAGAAATGGAGTAGCCATCACAGTCAGCAAAAGAGTCTGAAATGAAGTACTTGGATGCAATCTCAAAAATGACAGAATGATCTCTGTTCATTTCCAAGGCAAACCATTCAATATCACAGTAATCCAAGTCTATGCCCTGAGCAGTAACACTGAAGAAGCTAAAGCTGAATGGTTCTATTAAGCTTCTTCATGGAAGAAGGTTTTATGACCTTCTGGAACTAATACCCCAAAAAGATGTCCTTTCATTAAAGGGGACTGGAATGCAAAAGTAGGAAGTCAAGAAACACCTGGAGTAACAGGCAAATTTGGCCTTGGAGTACAGAATGAAGCAGGGCAAAGGCTAATCAAGTTTTGCCAAGTGAATGCACTGATCATAGCTCATCTCACACACTAGTAAAGTAATGCTCAAAATTCTCCAAGCCAGGCTTCAACAGTACATGAACTTCTAGATGTTCAAGCTGGATTTAGAAAAGGTAGAGGAACCAGAGATCAATTGCCAACCTCCACTGGATCATCAAAAAAGCGAGAGAGTTCCAGAAAAACATCTACTTTTGCTTTACTGACTATTCCAAAGCCTTTGACTGTGTGGATCACAATAAACTGTGGACAATTCTGAAAGAGAAGGGAATACCAGACCACCTGACCTGCCTCCTGAGAAACCTGTATGCAGGTCAAGAAGCAACAGTTAGAACTCTGCATGGAACAACAGATTGGTTCCAAATCGGGAAAGAAGTACTTAATAAACCTTTCTCTGCTCCAAATGACAACGTTTCCATTTTCTGGCCTCACAGTGCATTGGGCATAGGAACTTGTGCTTAGCAATACTAAGAGAAAAAAAAAAGCAACTATCTAATACAAAAACAGGCAAAGGATATTAACAGGCAGTTGAAAGAAAAACAATAGAATTGTGCACTTAATTTCACTCATAATTAAGTAAATGCACACCAAAACAAATTATGATTTTCAATGACCAGTAAAGCAAGCATAAATTATTCTGCTAATGCACAAGGCTGGCAAATAAGAGGTGATGGACATGTAAACCGATACAACTTTTGGAAGGCAATTTTGCAACATCTATCAGAATTTAAAATGCTTGTACACTATGAAGTGTAAGTCTACAGCTAGGATTTCATCCAGTGAGCAAACTCTCAGAAATTACAAGGCTTATGTTTCCATGTGTTTACTGATCCAACACTCGTAATAACAAAAACCTGGGGACTTCACTGGTGGTCCAGAGGTTAACACTCTGCTTTCAGCTCAGGGACTCCAGTTCAATCACTGGTCAGGGAACTAAGATTCCTCATGGCCAAAAGAAAAAAAAACAAAAGCCTGTACATGACCTAACTATCCATCAATTAGTCTGCCTGGTTAAATAAATTATTATATACCCAATCAGTTTAACATTATTTAGTACTTCAAATTAAGAATTATATAATACGTGCTGTTAGAAGAATGGAATCATGCATGCTTTCAAATAAGAATACCATAGGCATTATCATCTATATGTATAAGGAACAATATATTCAAACATCTTCCCAGGAAGCATACAAAAGAAACTGTTAATTAGGCAGTCAGTTAAGGCAGAACTTTAGGGAGAGGAATTGGTAGAGACTTTTTCATTTTATGAATTTTGCTTAATTTAAACTTTTATTTTACCATATATTAACTTATATATTTATGCTATATTATATAGTGTATTTGATATTTATTTATACATTATATTCCGAGAAGGCAATGGCAAGCCACTCCAGTACTCTTGCCTAGAAAATCTCATGGACAGAGGAGCCTGGTGGGCTGCAGTCCATGGGGTCACTACTAGTCGGACACGACTGAACGACTTCACTTTCACTTTTCACTTTCACACATTGGAGAAGGAAATGGCAACCCACTCCAGTGTTCTAGCCTGGAGAATCCCAGGGACGGTGGAGCCTGGTCGGCTGCCGTCTATGGGGTCATACAGAGTCGGACACGACTGAACTGACTTAGCAGCAGCAGCAGCAGCATACATTATATTATACATGACATGAATTTATCATTGATAAATTATATATTTTGTATATTAATGCTAGATGATTTATAATATAATAAATATTTCATATAACATATTATCCATATTGAGATACCTTTCAAAATTTGTTATTTTAGAATTTATTTTACAGTAAAATACAATACCATAGTCAGCTTGTTTTCGTCTCTCAAGAAACTTTTAGCAAACATTTGAAGATATAGTAAAGAATTTTAAAAATAATACATTTCTTTGTACAAGCACTTGGGAAACAGTTTGCCATCTATGGTTTGTCACCGCCTATAGATGGTTTGTCACCATCTACTGAAGATGAAGGACACACCCTTTGAATGAGCAATAGTCTCCTAAATACAGACTCTACAGAAATATATACACATATTCACCAAAACACATGTACTAAGGTGTTCACAAGAAAAATTGTCCTAATAGCAAAAACAGAAACTGACCTAGAAACCGCCAAAATATTCATTAACAGTAGACTGGCTATATCAGTTGTGATACAGTCACTTAAGGCAAAGCTATAACGTTGTGAAAATACATGCACCACAACCCATCAGCACGGATCAACTGCACAAACAAAGGCTGAAAAGGGTGAGATACAAAAGAAACATGCAGTGTGAATCCATTTATACTATGCTTAGGGTGTATACACAGATGGGAAAACCGAGGAAATGACTACCACAAACTATCTAGGAGTGGGACAAAAGGGTTGTGAGCTGGAAGGGCCACACTCGGGGGCTTCTGGAGACCTGACAGAGTTATGTGACTGTGACCTAGACTGTGATTTATACAGATATTTGCTTTGTAATTTTTATCAAAACTTATACATATGTTTAAATACTTCCCTGTGCCTATGTTATATAGCATAATAAAAACTACAAAAATTAAACAAAGCACCTGATACCATTCTGCGTCAAAACCATAGTTTACACAAACCAATATTCTATCTGTGATACCAAGGGATATATTATGCTAGTGTCCAAGGAGTCATCTTTTGGGCTTGCAGGATGAATTCTAGGATTGGGGCATTTACAACCCCAAAATAAAGTACAGATAAACAGGATATCAAACTGTATCCAAACCATCATAGTAAAAATCAGCCCCAGTACAGAGTATATTTAGAATAGATGAGAAGATGGAACTTCAGGCTACTCTTCATTGTTAGATCTTTAATAGTTATTCCTATCTATACAGACCATTACTTTTCAAGAATATAGTTATTTCCTGAAGAATTTACTACATAAATTTCAAGTCCTCTTAAATAATACTATTAATATATTCTTCCTATCATCATTGCTCATATCTACCTACCCTGCAAAAAAGGAATCTGACAGCTGAACAAAAGAAGTATACGAGGCATGTCAAGAGGCTTAAAGTCATCTAACTAAAAGAAAATCTCTTTTCTATTTAAGCTCCACATCCAAACACCTGTTGGTGGTGATGGGTGATGGTGAAGGAAGAGGAAGATAAGCTTTGAATTGCTATGGTACACACACACACACACACACAGAGTCTCACATAAACCACCGTTTTGTATGGGGAACCCGCTACAAAATGTTAGCAGTGTATTTCATTTTCACTTAATATTTGTTGGTACATTTTCAGTTCCATGTTCAACATAATTAGTATGTATTACTATGTAGAATAGTAATTACTATTCTAATAGGATGTTTTCAGTTCAGTTCAGTTGCTCAGTCGTGTCCGACTCTGCGACCCCATGAATCACAGCATGCCAGGCCTCAATGTCCATCACCAACTCCCGGAGTTCACTCAAACTTACAAGGCTTCAAAAATGCAGATTTCTACCCACTGGCAGGACTCATCATCACAGGGAATTCCAGCTCTGTGGGTTTTTAGGTGACCACATTGATTGCCCAGTAAATGGTGACATTTTCTAACCTGCTGTGCAGAGCCAAGTGTCTAAATTTTGGCCAATAAGATGCAAGCATGTGAGTATGTGTATGTTAGAGTGTGTGTGTGTGTTTAAGGAAGTTGCTTGTTTTCCACTCTCTTGTTCCCTCTTCACACTGAATAGAAAAAAGCAAGAGAAGAAGTAACTGCCTCTGACCCAGAGATGACAGTTCCTGATGAGAATGACAGAGCTACCTGATCATCTTGAGACACATTTCTGGAGTGTTGTCTGAGTAAAAATTTATCTTGTTTCTGCACTGTAATTTGAGGATACTGTTAAAGTAAATTTTAATATAAAAGCCAAAATAATTTGTAGTGGTACAGGGTAAAGCATCTGCCTACAGTGGAGGAAACAAAGGTTCAACCCCTGGGTTGGGAAGATCCCCTGGAGAAGGGCATGGCAACCCACTCCCATATTCTTACCAGGAGAATTCCACGGACAGAGGAGCCTGGTGGGCTGCAGTCCATGGGGTTGCAAGAGTTGGACACAAGTGAGCCTGCACAGACTAAATGAATATGAGTTTCACTTCAGACATGCTAACTGGTAAGAATAACAAAAAATAGGCAGTATAAATTAAATCACTGCCTTATATCAAACAAAAGTAAATGTGCTAAGGAGAGCAAACATAAAACTTTAACCTGAAACATATATACATGTTAATTTTATGTACACGGTCTGGTAATGGCAAGTTTCTCTCTAAGCATCATAAAAAAGTAAAAATCACAGAGGAAAAAATTGAGATACTTGACTCCAGCCGATTTTAAAAATAATTGCACGTCAACACTAGTTTGAACAAAACTACAATGCAACTGATAAACTGAAGAGAACCAATTTAGTTTAAGGTACATGTCTGTAATATCTAAAAACTCCTAAAATCGGTAAGTAAAAGACATTGGGAAAATGGCAAGGAACATTGTATTAATACTGATTGTCGTTTGCAAGCCATGGGAACCAACACTGGTTAACTTAAAAGAGTTAATTACGGGGAGGACATAGGAAAGCTAAAAGGAAAGGGAATTGGATGCAGAAAGGACAAGAGAAGTAGTTCCAGAGGAGCTACAACACAGTCTTCTGGAATAAAAGGACAGCTCCCTGGAGACATTTTGAGGTGGAAGATGATGGTTTCCTGGCGCCTGCTTTCAGGAGATAACACCTGAAAGGAAACGAGGGGAGACTGGGCAGAGGGAGAAGCCAACGCAAGCTGCGGATGCCAACCCCACAGGGTGCTCCTGAGTGTAGCCCCAAGTAGAGGCAAGGGCCTTTGTTTGGTGCTTTTCTCCAGTCCAGCCTTGGGCTGTCCACAGGTAAGGCAGTTGGCTATAGTTAAGGAGGCAGTGAAGTATGAGCAGCTAATAGACACAGCAGCAGACTTATTTTCTGACTTGGCACCACACCACACAAAATTCAAAACTCTTAGAAGAAACAGACTGGCATACTTGGTCACGTGCTCAGAGTTTGACAGGAGCAGTCCAGGTCCTCTAATATTCTGTCCTTCTAAAACTGCACAGAGAGGCCATACATCACCAGCTCCCCCACCAAAAAAACCCATTTGTATGCTCTTACCAAATCAAGGCAGAGTGGAAGCCAGACTCCCAGGATACAGCCACTGACTATTATAGATATCCATGGGCAATTCATGAATAACGATACATAAATGACTGGTAAGTCTTAAAAAGTTCACCCTCACTAGCAACTGATGATCTGAAAATTCAGCCTTGCAAATGAGAGTGACAGGGCTTCTCAGATGGCTTTATTGGTAAAGAACCTGCCGGCCAATGCAGAAGACATGAGAGATGCAGGTTCAATTCCTGGGTTGGGAAGATCCACTAGAGGAGGGCATGGCAACCTACTCCAGTGTTCTTGCCTGGAGAATTCCACGGACAGAGGAGCCTGGCAGGCTACAGTCCATGGGGTCACAGAGTTGGACACGACTGAAGCCACTTAGCACAATAAGAGTGACAAAGATTAAGAAGGATCCTTCTCAGAATTTCCAAGGGTGGTGGGAGACAGGCACTCAAATACAATGCTAACAGAAGAATAAAACTGCATAACCTTCCCGAAAACCAACTTTGCAATGTATGCCAAAAGTTTTAAAAATACACCTATTCTGCAATTGCACTTCTAGGAATTTAGCCTAAGGAAATAACCAATTATAAAAAAAGTTAAATGCACAAAAAGATATTTAATTCAGCATTGCTTGCTTTATTTATAAAGGAAGGAAGTAAACTAAACGTTTAGAATAGGTTATAGAGTCAGTAAATTATGGAAAATCCAAATGATGCAATATGATGAAGCCATTAGGAATCAATTGGTTGCGAGATAATTATATATACAGAGAGATCATCATGTTACTTTAAGTTTTCAAAATTATAAAACAAAATACATAATAAATCTTCTTGTAATATCAAAAACCAAAAGGTAAATGCCATTTTAGTGTGATGGCATTACAGGTACTATTTCCCAAAACTGTAACAGAAAAAGACAGCTTACATGCCACTCAAAAATCATTTAAAAGCCTCTCAAAATCAAAACAAAAAGCAAAATTAAAAAACTGAAGTAGGACATACCCTCCAAAAAAGATACAATTGAAAAGTTTAGCCTTGGAACCATTTTTAAAATTTCAATAAAACATTAAATGTTTCAAATATTTAATGTTTATATATATTAGGACTTACCATGTATCAGGCACTGTCCTTAAAACCTTCTAGATAGACATTCACATAATCCTCATAACTCTATGAGTTAGATACCATCATTATCCATATTTTACAGATGAAGAAACTGAGGCACAGACATCCCACTAGCTACAGGACTAGTAACTAGTGAAAATGAGACTCAAATCCAGGTAGTCTGGCTATGGAGACCACTATTGTAAACACTTGGCTATTTTGTAAAAGTATTTATTTGAGAAATATTAATATTGAATAACAATCTTGTACTCTTTTGCAAATGTTCACTGCCTGCAGAATTTGAGGTAAATCACTGCAGACAAACAGCTTTTCAACAGAAAAATCTGAGTGCAGGTGATGTCCTTGATTGGTTTTATGACAAATACATGTGTAGGTGGACGTAAGGAAGCAGAAAAGACAGATTATGTTTATTTTGAATGTATTTCTCAGGAATTTACCATTTGGGTAAGAAAAACATAAAAGATTTCAATAAAATCTTGGGCTACCTTTTTTGAAAGATATAATTTACAAATACTAATTTAAATGTTATTGAGATAAAAAGCACAGTTAGATTTTGATGGATGTTTAATTCTATCACTGCCTTTAAAATCTTAATATATATTTGGACTTCCCTGGTGGTCCAGTGGATTAGGAATCTGCATGCCAATGCAGGGGAAACAGGTTAGATCCCTGCTTTGAGAAGGTATCACATGCCTTGAGGCAACTAAGCTCCTGTGCCATAACTATTGAATGCACGTCCTGCAACTATTGAAGCCCACGTGTCCAGAGCCAGTGCTCCACAGCAAGATAAGCCAGTGCTCCACAGCAAGACAAGCCAGTGAAACAAGCCGCCTCTCGCTGCAACTAGAGAAAGCCCGCACACAGCAATGAAAACACAGCACAGCCAAAAATAAAGAAATACAAATTTTAAAACATTCTATATTTTAAAAAAAGAATATGATTGGACTTACATAAGAAAATTGTGACACAGCATACACAAGCTTCTCTAGGAATTCTTTTTCCATAATAATCACTTTATTTCTCAAGAAAAATACTATTGACCTAATCTGTATGTTGATTGCTAGCTAATAAAAAAGGGAAATCATAACCAGGCAAAATGTGAACACAGCTAACGAAAACTCACTGTAAAAAAAAAAAAGAAAAGAAAAAAGATACAGAAAACGGTGACTTTAAAGGCTCTACATGGGTTTATACATCTTCTGTTGCTGTAAGATCTGGAGAGTTGTAGGTCTAACGTAATTTTTATCTCCTTCCAGGACATTTTAGCAGTTGTGAAATGAGAGGCTTGGAACAACATCCTAAGTCCCTTCTAGTCCTAAAATTCTAAGTACATTCAATATATAGTTCTAAGGACATTTATACATACCTTGGCCAGACAGACTTCCTGGTGAAAGGCGAAGATGAGCAAAATGCCTGGGTTACTCCTCCATCATGGCCCTTATGAGTCTGTTCTCAAAGTTAGTCTCAAAATTGACAACCAGCATATCTGATAAGCAGAGAAGGCAATGGCAAGCTACTCCAGTACTATCGCCTAGAAAATCCCATGGATGGAGGAGCCTGGTAGGCTGCAGTCCGTGGGGTCGCGAAGAGTTGGACACGACTGAGCGACTTCACTTTCACACATTGGAGAAGGAAATGGCAACCCACTCCAGTGTTCTTGCCTGGAGAATCCCAGGGACGGGGGAGCCTGGTGGGCTTCCGTCTATGGGGTCACACAGAGTTGGACACGACTGAAGTGACTTAGCAGCAGCAGCAGCAGCATATCTGATAAGACCTCTCCTGACAATGTCTTTACGTGTTTCACATGCATACTTTGATTCTATCTCCCGGAGTCCTTGCTCCCTCTCTCATTACCCCCTCATCATGTTGGCTAACACGTCACTAAATTCAGTGGATATTCACCTTTAACCGTTCTCCACCTTGTGGCCCATTTAGCACAGCTGATCCTACTTTGAAAATCTGGTTTTCTTCTCATGTCTTAGGCCACTTCTCCTTTAAGTTAGTCAACAAATGTTGGAATCACACAAGTCTGGGCCTTGGGACTTCTTTTAAACTCCTGTCTATGCTGTTTTATATGGAAGGCACTAGGCCATGGGACTGTTTAATCAGTCCTGGGTGTTCATTGGAAGGACTGATGCTAAAGCTGAAACTCCAATACTTTGGCCACCTCATACGAAGAGTTGACTCACTGGAAAAGACTCTGATGCTGGGAGGGATTGGGGGCAGGAGGAGAAGGGGACAACAGAGACTGAGATGGCTGGATGGCATCACCAACTCGATGGACATGAGGTTGAGTGAACTCCGGGAGTTGTTGATGGAGGCCTGGCATGCTGTGATTCATGGGGTCGCAAAAAGTCAGACACAACTGAGCTACCGAACTGAAATGAACTGAATAAAACAAAAAATTTAATTCTTTAGTTGCCTTAGGCATTTCAAGGGCTCAAAACCCACAAGTGGCTCATTGTATTGGGCAACACTGAAATAGAATATTTCCGACATTCTGTTACACAGTGTTGCTCTATACCATCTCCCTGAGTGACTGTCTTTATGTCCATGTTGTCAGTTATTATCATCTATTTGCAGAAAAATCTTCACATTTATACTCTTGTAAAAACTTCTTTTTTGAGCAAAAGACCGGCGTGGCCAAACACTTCCTTAATTTTCCACTTGGATATCTCAAAGCCCAAAATGCCCCAGACCAGATTTCTCAAGTTCACCTCCAAACCTAGCTTTAGAATGTTCTTCCTAATATCACTGCCATCTAATTCCAGGTGAACTAGTTTGAAAACTCAAGCTACCCTCTATTTTTCCTCATTCCTTCAATCCATTTCCAAGTCCTCTGCATTATCTCTTAAGTACCATATTTCTCAAAATATTCCTCTTCCTCATTTTTCTGCACCGCCCCCACCCCCCGACCCATAATCCACACTCCTATAGCACAGATGGTAAAGTGTCTGCCTACAATATGGGAGACCTGGGTTCGATCCCTGGGTTGGGAAGATCCTCTGGAGAAGGAAATGGCAACCCACTCCAGTACTCTTGCCTGGAAAATCCCTTGGATGAAAAGCCTGGTAGGCTACAGTCCATGGGGTTGCAGTCGGACATGACTGAGGGACTTCACCTATAGCTTGACTATAGAAATTTCCCTGAATTTAAATCTTGACTGAATGACCTCAGGCAAATTTCTTAGACTCCTCCTTAACCAAGTTCTTCATCTGTAAAAATAGGGATAATACTATGATATTCTTCATAGTGTTGTTGTAAGGATTGAATAAGATTATAAATATAGAGCTTCGCATAGTGTACAGGACATAAATTCTCTAAATATTAGCCACCATAATTACTATCATCTCATGCCTAGATTACTGAAATTGTATCCTGTCTTTCCACACTCTTGCTCCTCTCCAATCTTCTGCCCACAATATAACTAGAGAGACTTTTAGTCAATGTAAATCTGATCATTCGCCTCCTCGATCTCCCTGGAAACCCAGTTTATAGTTTTATAGGTCTTTTGGAATAGACCTCTTTTATCACACTTGTCCCTTAATCCCTGTGCTTTAACCAAAGTGGTCATATTCATTCCAAGAAGGCTTTTGCTCATGATATTTCCCTTTTCTGAAACCCCCATGAAAGTTAAAATTTTATTCTAATCATCCTTTAGACCTCATTGAACAGTCACTCCTACCTAAGTTGGTCCCTCTCTTTTGCGTTCTCATTATACCATATTCCTCTCTGTCCCAAAACATTTCCGTTTGCAATCACATTGATATGAGTGGCTGCTATTTATTATTACATTTGTTTCCTTCAACAGACATGTTATATTGAACTTCTGATATTCCTCCAACTCAAGTCTGCTACATTCACCATCTTCTTCATTTCAGAAAATCGCAAAACCTTTTTTCTAGTTGCTCAGGCCAAAAGTCTTGAATTCTCTTCAATACTCCATAAGTAAGTAAGTGTAGTTACTCAGTCGTGTCAGACTCTTTGCGACCCCATGGACTGTAGCCCACCAGGCTCCTCTGTCCACGGGATTCTCCAGGCAAGAATACTTGAGTGGGTTGCCATTTCCTTCTTCAGGGGATCTTCCCGACCCAGGGATTGAACCTGGGTCTTCTGCATAACAGGCAGATGCTTCACACTCTGAGCCACCAGAGAAGCCTTCAATACTCCATATCCATCAGCATATTCTATTGCCTCCACACAGTCTGACCACTTTCCTCCTATTTCCACTGCTCCACACAGTGGCCAAAACCACAATATAACTTCCTGGATTGTAGCAATATCACTTACATTTGCCTACTGTTCAGTGAATCAGTCGTGTCTGACTCTGCGACCCCTATGGACTGTAACCCACCAGGCTCCTCTGTCCATGGGATTCTCCAAGCAAGAATGTTGGAGTGTGTTGCCATTTCCTCCTCCAGGGGATCTTCCTGACCCAGGGATCAAACTCAACTCTCTTACATCTCCTGCATCAGCAGGTGGGATTTTTTTTTTTTACCACTAGTGCCACCCACATGTGACCATATAATGTTAAAATGAGTCATAAGGGTGGAGCACTGATCAGATAGAAATGGTGCCCTATAGAAGAAGCAACGCCAGAGTTCTCTTCAGAGTTCTATGTCTTCACTGAGGACATAGTGAAAAGGCAGCCCAAACTAACATACCATTCAACTCAAAGTCAAAGAGGTACTATACAATCTGGTCTTCATGTCCCCAATCCCTAAATTCTGATTTAAATCTCCTTTGATTCTCCTTAACCCTTAAATGGCTTCAGCCACATCCACCTACATGCAATTCCATCAACATTTTGGGCATGCTCTCACCTTCCGACCTTTGCTTCTCCTCTGCCTGAAACACTTTTCTCAAATGTTTACATCATTCATTTCCACTTCTCACTGGGGCTATCCAGTGAAAAATTTAGTACCTCCATCTTACACATATATCCTACCCCCTAGTTCAGTTCAGTTCACTCGCTCAGTCGTGTCCGACTCTCTGCGACCCCATGGACTGCAGTACGCCAGGCTTCCCTGTCCATCACCAACTCCCGGAGCTTGCTCAAACTCATGTCCATTGAGTCAATGATGCCATCCAACCATTTTATCCTCTGTCGGTGTTCCCCTTCTCCTCCTGCCTTCAATCTTTCCCAGCATCAGGGTCTTTTCCAGTGAGTCAGTTCTTCACATCTGGTGGCCAAAGTATTGGAGTTTCAGCTTCAGCATCATAGTAGTATCATAGTAGGTGCTTACTATTTGCTTAAATCAATGAAAGCTGAATTCCCATAGCCACCGAATTAGCTCTGTAGCTAAAAGATTCCACAAACACCAACTGCTAAGGCAGCAATCCTGTCATAGAAACTGTAATACCACTTGATTGCTCTGGCCTCTCCTAGTTTTCTGGGCTTCCCTTGTGGCTCAGCTGGTAAAGAATCTGCCTGCAATGTGGGAGACCTGCGTTCGATCCCTAGGTTGTGAAGATCCCCTGGTGAAGGGAAAGGCTACCCACTCCACTATTCTGGCCCGGATAATTCCACGGACTGTATAGTCCATGGGGTCGCAAAGAGTTGGACATGACTGAGGGATTTTCAGCTTCACTTTCACATAGGTGACACTAGTGGTAAAGAACCTGCCTGCCAATCCAAGGCACGGGTTTGAGCCCTGGGTCAGGAAGATCCCCTGAAAAAGGACAAGGCAATCCACTCCAGTATTTTTGCCTGGAGAATTCCATGGACAGAAAGAAGAGCCTGATGTGTTACAGTCCATAGAGTTACAAAGAGTTGGACCTGCAGTTTTCTGCCAATATAACTAAAGCTCATGAGGGACTTAAATTGTGGCTACATGATCATGCTCAAAATTCTCCAAGCCAGGCTTCAGCAATATGTGAACCATGAACTCCCAGATGTTCAAGCAGGTTTTAGAAAAGGCAGAGGCACCAGAGATCAAATTGCCAACATTCGCTGGATCATGGAGAAAGCAAGAGAGTTCCAGGAAAACATCTATTTCTGCTTCATTGACTATGCCAAAGCCTTTGACTGTGTGGATCACAATAAACTGTGGAACATTCTGAAAGAGATGGGAATCCCAGACCACCTGACCTGCCTCTTGAGAAACCTGTATGCAGGTCAGGAAGCAACGTCAGAACTGGACATGGAACAACAGACTGGTTCCAAATAGGAAAAGGAGTGCGTCAAGGCTGTATATTGTCACCTTGCTTATTTAACTTATATGCAGAGTATATCATGAGGAACGCTGGGCTGGAAGAAGCACAGGCTGGAATCAAGATTGCTGGGAGAAATATCAATAATCTCAGATATGCAGATGACACTACCCTTTTGGCAGAAAGTGAAGAGGAACTCAAAAGCCTCTTGATGAAAGTAAAAGAGGAGAGTGAAAAGTTTGGCTTGAAGCTCAACATTCAGAAAACAAAGATCATGGCATCTGGTCCCATCACTTCATGGGAAATAGATGGAAAAACAGTGGAAAGAGTGTCAGACTTTATTTTTTTGGGCTCCAAAATCACTGCAGATGCTGATTGCAGCCATGAAATTAAAAGACGCTTACTCCTTGGAAGGAAAGTTATGATCAACCTTGATAATATATTAAAAAGCAGAGACATTACTTTGCCAACAAAGGTCCATCTAGTCAAGGCTATGGTTTTTCCCATGGTCATGTATGGATGTGAGAGTTGGACTGTGAAGAAAGCTGATCGCCGAAGAATTGATGTTTTTGAACTGTGGTGTTGGAGAAGACTCTTGAGAGTCCCTTGTACCACAAGGAGATCCAACCAGTCCATTCTAAGGGAGATCGATCCTGGGTGTTCATTGGAAGGACTGATGCTAAATAAAGCTGAAACTGCAATACTTTGGCCACCTCACGCGACGAGTTGACTCACTGGAAAAGACTCTGATGCTGGGAAAGGTTGGGGGCGGGAGGAGAAGGGGACGACCGAGAATGAGATGGCTGGATGGCATCACCGACTCTGTGGACATGAGTTTGAGTGAACTCCGGGAGTTGGTGATGGACAGGGAGGCCTGGCGTGCTGTGATTCATGGGGTCGCGGAGAGTCGGACACGACTGAGCAACTGAATTGAACTGAACTGATTCAAGAGTGGTTCCTTCCTCTCTTCAATCTTTAAAATAAAAATAATAAACTAAGATGAAAAGTGAATGCCAAAATCATGGATAGGACAATTTTTTTGAAAATTGCCTGGTTGCAGCCTTCTTCACAGTATTTCCAAACAGTTCCACAAACTCTGCCTCTCTGATCATGCTTCCAGGATTCAGCAAAGGATAGTTTTCATCTCCATAAATAAAATTTTAAATTACATAAACAACAGTACAAAAAGACACATGAGGGAAGAAGTCATTCACGGTTATCTGTTTTTATGTAGGGCTGTGGGTAGAATTTATGTTAAAAATGGATTCTCTCTCCTGCTAAGAAAGTTACAAAGTTCCCCTACTTTTGACAGAAGAAAAAAATAGGCCTGGACAAGAGAGAGGTACCTTACCATTTTACTTCAAATGTAATTCTTCATAACCTAAACCACGTCAAAACTTCCAGGCGAGTGCTCCACTGTTAGTTTTTGCTCTCAGTACATGCATTAAAAAAAAACAAAACAAAAAAAAAACTTCAAGTTAAAAATCGTCTTGAAACAATAAGTTCTCAAAACTAGGCTCGGTTCTCGTCTTCAAACATCACAGCTTTTAAAATGAAGGTGTCATTGTAAGAGTGAACACACCCACTGCATCACTACAGGAATTAGTAACAGATTATGCAAATTAACGCTGCCTGGGGGTAAACGCCTTGAAGACCGTACAGAGGAAACCCTTCCTCCCCCTAGGCTCAGGCCTGGAGTGAGTGAGGGGAGTAGCGGAGAGCCATATCTTCGCACAGGCCTCGCCCCGGGCACATCTCGCCTAAAACTCCGGAAGCACCTGCGGGATGGACGAGAAAACCGGCCGCATCACCCGCAGGCGCGCTGGGCGGTCAGCGGCTCTAGCATCGCCTCGGGTACCAAGCGCCGCAGGGTAATCAGCCCAGTAGCCCTGCAGCATCTCGCGAGATCTCGCCTTCTGAGCCCCGTACTGCGAGCTCAGAACTTTAAAAAAAAAAAAAAAGGCGAGCGGGCGACAGCCCCCGAAGCCGCCGCCGCGGTGGCAGCGGGCGCCTGAGCATCAGCGGCCGGCGTGCGCCGGGGCAGGGCCCGCGCGCCCTTCTCCCGCCGGCTCGGGCCGGGCGCCGTTAGCAGCTGGTCCGCCGTGGCCTGGGTGCCGGCCCACTGACGCGCGGCCCCGGGGGCGGGGAGAAAGGGAGGAGGCCGGGGGCCAGCTCCTCTCCGCCGCAGAGTGGGGCGGGGGAAGGAGGTGGAGGGGTGGGAGGAGGGCGACGGAAGAGGAGGTAGCCGCGCAGAGAGCCTCCCGGCGACGGCGGCGGGAGGCCGCTCCGCTCGTGCTGCCGGAGGCCCGGCCCGCACTGGCCGCACGCGATCCCTCCCTGCGTGGAGCCGCACAGAAGCCGGCGCCCGCCGGGAAGCTCGGGAGCCTCTGCCGCGCGCCCCTGCCGGTCCGCGGGTGGGCGGGCTGAGGGGCGGAGGAGCCGGCGGCCCCGCCTCCCGCGTGCGGCCGCCCGAGCCGCCACCGCCGCGGCCCCGCCGAGGCTTTAAACAGCGGGGCCCGCCCCGCGCCCGCCACACTCGCGCGCAGACTCGGCCGCCGGAGGCGTTCGTGCCGGCTCGGGCTAGCGGCGGCGAGCGCGCGGCTCGGAGTGCGACTCGCCCACCCGGCGTTGCGGCCGCTACCACCGCCGGCCAGGGGCGCGGAGGGCGTGCAGCCCGCGAGGTCCGCCAGGCTCTCCGGGTCCGCCGAGGGTCGGGCGGCGATGGAACCGGGGCCCACGGCGCCGTCCTCCGGCGCCCCGAGGCTGGCCGGGGTTGGGGAGACGCCTCCAGCCGCCCCGCTGGCCGCCGCCGGGATGGACCTGCCCGGCACCGCCGTGCCCTCAGTGCCGGAGGATGCTGCGGCTGGGAGCCGGGGCGGCGGCGGCGGGGTCCGCGGGGAGGGTGCCGCGGCGGCCGGCGACGGGCTGGGCAGACCCCTGGGGCCCACCCCGAGCCAGAGCCGCTTCCAGGTGGATCTGGTTTCCGAGAATGCCGGGCGGGCGGCGGCGGCGGCGGCGGCGGCGAGCGCTGGCGCGGGAGGCAAGGAGACCCCCGCGGACGGGAAAGCCAGCGTCGAAAGCGGGCAGGCTAAGGCCAGCGAGGAAGCCAAGGGCCGCTTCCGCGTGAACTTCGTGGACCCGGCTGCCTCTTCGTCGGCGGACGAGAGCGTGTCGGATGCGGCAGGGATCGGAGGCGACGGGCCCAGCGTGAGCTTCCAGAACGGCGGGGACACGGTGCTGAGCGAGGGGAGCAGCCTGCACTCGGGCGGCGGCGGCGGCGGCAGTGCGCACCACCAGCACTACTACTACGACACCCACACCAACACCTACTACCTGCGCACCTTCGGCCACAACACCATGGACGCCGTGCCCAGGATCGACCACTATCGGCACACGGCAGCGCAGCTAGGCGAGAAGCTGCTCCGGCCCAGCCTGGCGGAGCTCCACGATGAGCTGGAAAAGGTGAGCTCCCCCGGCCTTCTCCCTGCAGCCCTCCCCTCCTCCCCAGCCGCGGGTTCGCGCTGACCGCGGGCCACAGCCGCCGGCTCTCCACGGGTAAGGCGGCGGGAATGGACGTGCACGACTCGCTGGCATCCCTGGATTCAGCTGTCAAGGGTGGAATTGCAGAGGAATGTAACTTAATCTCTTGAAAGTTTGCAGCGGGTTAGGCTAGTTACGTGATACTGGAGAGGCTGCTTTTAACAGCCTTCCCCATCCAGTTGTATATCTAGTTATGCTTTTTTTTTTTTTTTCCCTTAACCACGCTAACAGTTACCATCCCTCTGAATGACAGTTGTGCTTTTAGGTCCGGAGAAGGGAATGTACGGGATGTTTAGCTGAGGACATCTCTCAGGAGAGAGTGGAGAGAAACTGCCATCCCTGTCTTTTTTTAAAGGTTGTATTGTATGGCTTCTGTACACCCATTAGGGCTCCCAAGAGTGGGAACGTTAGTGTTTGAAGGGAAAGCCTTAGCAGCGTGTTTGTGGTTTATGAATTATTAAAGCTCTGTTCCTGCAATCTTGAATGTGCAAAGATCGTAGAAATCTTAAATCTTGGGACAAGCTGTTCCTGATAATAGCATAAATCCACCTTTTATAACGTAAACCTTTTGGAAGAGGGTCACATCAAAAGGGGGGTGGAGTGGGCAGAGTCTAAAAGAGGGAGAGGGAGAGAGAAACCGGAGACTTGTTTTTTCTGTGGAGGATGTCTATCTAGAAAACACCTTTTGCGGTCTTGCGTAAGTAGTTACACTTTGTGAATAGAAAACCGTCCCTATAAACTATTGATTTCTGTAATTCTGTTTTTTATGACCCCATAAGACTTTTTATTTCTTCAGGGTACAAAATCGTTCTTTTTAGATAACATTGATGCTTTTGAGATTTTACTAATAATTAACTTTTTTTTATAACTTAGATTACTTGAAGTCTGCCTTTACAAGTGTATAATGACTACATTGATGGAATTTGTGAATGCTCAGAGTTATTAGTACCATGTAGATTGATTGATCATAGTGTCGAAAAGTTGATAGAAATACAGAAAGTATGTAATTTCTTTTGGATATGATTATTTGATCTCATACAGTCATTTTATACAAGATTGCACCTGTCCCAGTGTTTGAAAATGTGACAGAACATTCACTGAGATAATTACTGAGGCCCCAACCCTTGCCCTCTATCGATTGTTTAAAAGCCCGGCTTCATTTAACTTTGGGTAATACTACTCCTTTCATCCCGTTATGGTATTTTGTCATTTCAGAAGAAAACATTTTTTAAAAAGCACTTATTTTATTCATATTTCTGTTGTTTCTCTCAAATCTGTTCTTTTTTTTTTTTCAGAATTCCTTATATAGTCATTATAAAGTAGATTATGTAGCTAGTTTATGTAGCTGGTAGTTTCCCTTTTCTTAGAGCATTTTTATTACTGAAAATACTATGTAGGTATTTGCAGATTTATTTCATCAAAGTCCTTAGTTGAGTAATAAAACAGTCTATATTTATATATAAGTCTTAAAGACTTTTTTAATTGAAGGGTATTATTATATACCTTGATCTTGTATGCTTCCTGGGAAAGTTTTTGTTATTTTAAATTAAATTCTCTAAATAGCAAAGCACTTCTAGTTCTCCCAAAATTTCAGGGTTTTGTTTGGTGTTTTTGGTCAGCTCACAATGTATGAGAAAGAACACCTGCATTGTTTAGATGTACAGTAGTTGAAGAAATCACCTAGCCTGTCAGCCTCAGCTTCCTCATCTTTCAGAGTTATTTTGAAGATTAGAGGAAAAAATGTACACAAAGGCCCTTGTTCAGTACTGGCAAAATAATGGCTAGTGTAGTTACTATTTCAGTCATATATTGGCCCTTCATAAAGTAAATAGTTAGGAACTTCTCTGGTGATCCAGTGATTAGGACTCTGGACTTCCAATGCAGGGGGCAGGACTTCAATCCCTTGTCAGGGACCTAAGAGCTCCTATGTTGTGTGCTGCAGCCAAAAGATTAAAAAAAAAATTTAAAGTACATAGTTAAACTTTCAGTTCAGTTCAGTCGCTCAGTCGTGTCCGACTCTTTGCGACCCCATGAACCACAGCACGCCAGGCCTCCCTGTTCATCACCAACTCCCGGAGTTCACTCAAACTCATGTCCATCAAGTCGGTGATGCCATCCAGCCATCTCATTCTCTGTCGTCCCTGTCTCCTCCTACCCCCAGTCCCTCCCAGCATCAGACTCTTTTCCAGTGATTAGGACTTCACTTTTAAGATTCTCTTAATCTCTGCAATTTGCGGTGAATTTAGTAACTAAAATGTTACGTTCAGAGTTTCATTTGTGCAGCATGTGGTGTAATAAGTTCTTTGTAGTTTTTTACCTTTTACTATTCAGGTCCTTTATGGGCAGTGAAAAAGGTTTATTAGGTTAAGTAAGTACAGAACCTCATCTTGAAGATAATTTTGTTTAGAAATTAGCAAACAGATTAAAGAGATGTGTCGTGTTAAGGAGTACCAATCTGGCCATAGATAAACCTCTATTGAAGGAGGGCAGGGTGAGGCTGATAGTACAGGTTGGCAAGATTCCCAAATGTTGTTCTTCACTTTTTAGATCGACTTTTACTCATTAAAATCTTTTCTACTTACTTGTAGCCCTAGATGAAATCATAGCGCTCAGAATTCTGTCGCATTTAATCCTAGCTCTTGATTGACTATCATTATCTACCATGGATCTAAGTCTGTGCTGGGAACTATGGAAGAATAAAACAAGTAAAAGAAAAGCACTCCAGGAACTTGTTAGGGGAAAGGACTACACTGTCTTCCTATACTTGAGTTCCTTTCTTTGCGTAGCACTGTGACTTTTTAAAGCATTTTGCCTAAAAATCTAGCTGAAGAGGAATAGTTAAATAATCAAGGTGCATCTTGCTGTATTACACAGCCATTCTAGGGCCAGGACTCATGAGTCCCCCATTTACCAAATATTTATTAGGGAGAAGAGTTTCTTAGGTGTAGGTCACATGACTGTGGCACTATGGAATGATGCAGTGATTAGCAAAATAGATACTGACTAAATGGCAACACACTCCAGTACTCTTGCCTGGAAAATCCCAAGGATGGAGGAGCCCGGGAGGCTATAGTCCACCGGGTCACAAAGAATCGGACACGACTGAGCGACTTCACTTCACTTCTGTCATACTCTAGTAGGCATAGTTAACCAAACAAATAATGTAATTAAATCCCACCCCCGCCGGTGCTGTTAAAGAGGAGTATAGAATGTTGATGAAGATATAATAGGTACCAGTCCATTCTAAAGGAGATCAGTCCTGGGTGTTCATTGGAAGGACTGATGCTAAAGCTGAAACTCCAATCCTTTGGCCACCTCATGCGAAGAGTTGACTCATTGGAAAAGACTCTGATGCTGGGAGGGATTGGGGGCAGGAGGAGAAGGGGTTGACAGAGAATGAGATGGCTGGATGGCATCACCGACTCGATGGACATGAGTTTGAGTGAACTCCGGGAGTTGGTGATAGACAGGGAGGCATGGCGTGCTATGATTCATGGGGTCGCAAAGAGTTGGACACTGAGCGACTGAACTGAACTGAATTTTAGTTAGGTTTGGGGAGGGCTTTTTCACAAAGTGTGACACTGAAGCTGAAACTTAAAGGCTAAGCTGATGATAGACCAGAACAACATGCCGGGTCAAAGGAACAAAATCTGTGAAGGTCGTGACAGTGGTGTGTTCAGAGAACTATAAGGAGGCCGATATAAGATTTATGTATAAAGGTAGTGGAAAGTGATTGATTTTGTGTGACGTAGCGGCGTTAACTGTTTTAACATCTTTTGATTGCTGGATGAAGAAGAGATTGGCAGGAGGGAGAACAGAAGCAGCTTTTGCTGTGGTCTCATTATACATAAGGGTTGGGGGCAGAATGAGTGGGATGTACGTGGATTCGGTATGGGCATGAAAGAGAAGCTGACTCCTAGATTTTGGACCTGAGCAGCTGAATACATGGTACTTTGCTTAAGATGTGAAAGATTGGAGAAGAAACATTGATTTGGGGAGGAAAGAAAGAATGCTTTTTGAGTAGCTTGTAAGACATCTTTGGAGAAGGAAATGGCAACCCACTCCAGTATTCTTGCCTGGAGAATCCCATGGACGGAGGAGCCTGGTGGGCTACAGTCCACGGTGTTGCAGAGTCGGACACGACTGAGCACCTTCACATTCACTTTCACTAGGACATCTTAGTCCAAGAGTCATTTTGAGGGAGAAGGGACAGAGTATATATGTATATGAAATATATGTGTGTATGTGTATATACATATGTATGTGTGTATGTATTGATGGTCTAAAGTCATGCATGAAGTTACTTGGGAAAGTGGCTAGATAAGAGAACAGAAACATGGTTTGGGCTTCAACTTGGGGAATGCCTAGAGGTCTATTGGAGATTGTGGAGACACTGGCAAAGGAAATAAAGAAGGAGCTCTTAGGCTGGTAAGAAATAGCCAGGAGAGCAGTGTCAGGGAAGCTGAGAGAAAATAATTTTAAAGAGGACAGAAAGTCTTCAAAGCTGATGCCAATAATTGATTTTTTTTAGAAGAATAAAACTGACGGAGTGATTCCTGCCCCTACAAGAAGAAATTAAAAAGTAGATGGTAAATAAGTATTTGATAGACAATTTCAACATGTATGATAGAAAACATCAGATGTGGAAAAATGTCTCATGTTTCACTAAGCATGTTGGTTTTTTCATTTAATTCCTACAAATAAGTCTTAGACACATTTTACTCATGACACAATGGGCTCATCGAACCTGAAGAAATTCCTTAATACCACTGTCATAGAGAGTGGTACAGATGAAATTCACACCCAGGGTTTTGACTGTTGCCAGGACATAGCCCCTCTCTCTTATTGTTTCTTCTTCCTCTGTATCCCCTGGCCTGCTCTGAGCAGGGATGTTGAGGGGGACATCTTGGGGGTTGCCAGCATCACTCTTCTATCATGACCTGAGAGTGGAATGGTTACATAACTGAAAGAAGAGAGGAGGAATTATTGACTAATCTGACTGTCTCTTTCACTGGGACCTGAGCTGGTATCTCATTCATCTCTGGACAGAGAATAGGTAGTTAATAAAGATTTATTTGTTGAGTGTATCAGGGTGATCAGTTCCTCCCACTTAACAATGACTTTAAACAAGTGTAGCTACTGCTCTAAGTGAGTTGTGTTGAGTCTTCGACAAGAAATTCTACACACTGCTAATCATATCAGTACAGAGCTTGAGTTTTGGAAGATCATCCAGGAAGAAGAATGGGTCAAATCACTGGGGAAAGGGAGTAGAGTAGATCCAGGAATGAGTAGAGGTGGGACCTTGATCAGAAATATTTGTGTGTGACACAAACTTGTACTGTTTCACGACTTTGCCAGGGGCCCCACCCTCTAAGGGCTTCCCTTGTGGCTCAGCTGGTAAAGAATCTGCCTGCAATGTGGGAGACCTGGGTTTGATCCCTGGGTTGGGAAGATTCCCCTGAAGAAGGGAAAGGCTACCCACTCCAGTATTCTGGCCTGGATAATGCAACTGAGCGACTTTTCAGTTCAGTCGCTCAGTTGTGACCGACTCTTTGCGACCCCATGAATCACAGCACGCCAGGCCTCCATGACCAACTCCCGGAGTTCACTCAACCTCATGTCCATCAAGTCGGTGATGCCATCCAGCCATCTCATTCTCTGTCAACCCTTTCTCCTCCCACCCCCAATCCTTCCCAGCATCAGAGTATTTTCCAGTGAGACCACTTGTCACATGAGGTGGCCAAAGTATTGGAGTTTCAGCTTTAGCATCAGTCCTTCCAATGAACACCCAGGATCGATCTCCCTTAGAATGGACTGGTTGGATCTCCTTGCAGCACAAGGGACTCTCAAGAGTCTTCTCCAACACCACAGTTCAAAAGCATCAGTCCTTTGGCTATCAACTTTCTTCACATTCCAACTCTCACATCCATACATGACCATGGGAAAACCATAGCCTTGACTAGACGGACCTTTGGTGGCAAAGTAATGTCTCTGCTTTTTAATATACTATCTAGGTTGGTCATAACTTAAACCAGAGCCACCAAAGCTGAAGACTGGTTTACCCATAAGACTGTACGCATTCTCCAGGTATACACCAACTGTCTGCCTGGGAAGAAGGAAAGATAAATTTTGGGTTTAAAATGTGGCCAGAAATCTGTGTACTGCTTTTGTAATCAATGTCTTCACATGTTTGTGTTCACACTTATATTCCCAATCTTGTTAGACCAGAGTTTAAAGGACCAAAAGAGAGTTTCTTGGTTCTTATGTATTGAGTGTGTTCGTTTTCACTCATTTTTTTATTACATGTTTCATATGTGTTTGTAAAGTCTGTGGTACTAATCAGATTGGCTCCATGCCGAAGTGAAATGAATATGAATTTTTTAGTTATTCAAAAAGTCTTGATTGAGCACCAGTAATAGTCCTGTTCTGAGTGCTGGGGATACAGAAGTGAGCACAAAAGAATTGCAGAGCTTGTATCTTAGTGGTGGGAGAAGTAAGCCATAAGTCCAATATAACTGCTGTGAAGAAAATGAAGGTAGATAGATGGTAGTGGCTGGGGTTTTAGGCGAGTTAGAGGAGCCCTCTCTGACTCGAGTAGTCATTGCTGCTGCTAAGTCGCTTCAGTCGTCTCCGACTCTGTGCGACCCCATAGACAGCAGCCCACCAGGCTCCCCCGTCCCTGGGATTCTCCAGGCAAGAGCACTGGAGTGGGTTGCCATTTCCTTCTCCACGAGCAGTCACTAGACAGGAGCTAAAGATCAGCCCATGCAAATACCTTGGGAGAAGAGTTGGCAGAGGACAGCAAACATTAGGACCTTGAGATAGGAGTGTGCCTCGGGGTGGGCTTGACATGACTGAGAAACAAGGGGCCCAACAAGACTGGGGTGACTAACAGGAGAGTGATAGGGGAGGTTGGAACAGTAGTGAAGAGCAACAATGTAGAACCTGGTGGATCATGATGAAGACTTAGAATTTTACCCTGAGTGATGTAGGGAGTCATGGAAAGCTTTGAGCGCAGACTTGACATGATCTGACTTAATTTGTAAAACATCGCTCTCATTGCTGTGTGGGGAGTGTCCCATAAGCACGTAAGAGTGGAAGCTGGGAAACCAGTTAGCAGTGTTTTGGTTATGATGATAATGAGTGTTATGAAGGTGATAGTGTTTGATATGATGACAGGTGTTTAAATGCTGATTATACTTGAAAGGTGAAATTGTTGAGATTAGCAACTGTTTGAGTGAGTTTTCCCTTGTTGAGAAGAGTCAGTGTTTATGAAGAGGTGAGAGATTGGGAGGAGCAAGTTTGCTAAGTGGACTCAAGAGTTGGGTTTCATCCGACAAGTTAGTTCTGTAATGGGGCAAACAGTTATAAAATTGCAGCTACTCGTTTGTGAAGTAATAGAACCTAAGAAAATGGGTTTTAATTTCTAGCGTAAAAATATGTTTTTTGAGAACTGGTAGTTTTTCAAAAAGTATAAGGGAATGGGGAACTAGTGAGTTGACTCTGCAAAGTGAAGGAGTAAGGGATGGACAAGGAAAACTGCGTAACTACCGAAGTTAAAAACATATCAATGGTTTCCCATTAAATATTAAATGTATCATCTGCCATTGGCGTTATTATTCTTCAGTTTTTCACTAGAACCTGTAATAGTGCTTTCCTACAGCTATTAAGAAAGATCTGCATAGTCAAAGCTATGGTTTTTCCAGTAGTCATGTATGGATGTGAGAGTTGGACCATAAAGAAGGGTGAGCCCAAAGAAATGATTCTTTTTGACCCTTGGTGTTAGAGAAGGCTCTTGAGAGTCCCTTGGACTGCAAGGAGATCAAACCAGTCAATCCCAAAGGAAATCAGTCTTGAATGTTCATTGCAAGGACTGATGCTGAAGCGCCAGTACTTTGGCCACCTGATGCAAAGAGCTGACTCATTAGAAAAGACCCTGATGCTGGGAAAGATTGGGCGCAGGAGGAGAAGGGGATGACAGAGGATGAGATGGTTGGATGGCGTCACTGACTCAATGGACATGAGTTTGAGCAAGCTTCAGGAGATGGTGAAGAACAGCGAAACCCAGGGTACTGCTGTCCATGGGGTGGCAAAAAGTCAGACACAGCTGAGCGACTGAACAGCAACAACAAAGCTATTATGGTAAAGAACCTGCCTGCCAAGGCAGGAGACATGAGACATGGGTTCGATCCCCGGGTCAGGGAGATCCCCTGGAGAAGGGCATGGACGTAGGAAATTAGAAAATCCCATGGACAGAGGAGCATGGCAGGCTATAGTCCACAGGGTCGCACAGAGTCGGACATGACTGAAGCAACTTAGCACAAAGCTGCTATGAAAAACTTCAAGCCCATAGAGAGCTTGGGGACTACTGATTAGAAGAAGAGGGAAGTCTGAAAAGCAAACATAGTGTGGTGGAATCTCATCTCTGTGTAGAAGCTGGTTGTGGCTGGTAAAGTCATAGTACCCTCGAACTCAGAAATTTCTCTATGAAATTTTCGCTATGCAGTTTCTGAACACTGACAAAGTAGCTATTTATCTAGAGGAAGCATACTAGAAACCTCTGGGTGGTTCTTTGTTGGGTCGGTGTGAATTGATTCCTTCAGTGACGTAGTTTCTGACAGAGTTTAGTGTGTGAGTCATTTCGGAGCTGTATTGCAGGTAAGTGGCTTGGAAGACAGGATTGCCTATGCTCCATTAGAGCAAGACTTAAAGGAACTATGAGGATCCTGGCCATCTGCTGTGACATGACTTTTTACCCCATCATTTCACCAAAATAGTTCCTGTTAAACGTCATCAGTGACCTCCTTCATCCTTATCGCTAATTCCAGTAAACCTTTTTTCTCAGTAGCATTCAGCCTTCCAGCAGCATTTGATATTCTTTTGAAGTCTTCTTGACACTTCCTTGGCTCCTATAACATCACTCTCTTAATTTTCCTTCTCCCTCTCTGGCTTTTTCAACCCAGAGTCTTCTGCAGGCTCCTTTGTCTCGAAGCTGGCCATCCTCTAGGCTTGCGTCTGGCTTGCTTGCTTCCTTTGTCGTCTTCTCTGTATACCACCTTTCTGTATCATCTGAAGTCGAATTACCACCGGATTTTGTCTCTTACTAATTCATATGCGCTTTCTGAGTCCTGGGCATCCAGTGCCTGCTAGACATTTTTGCTTCATCTCGAAAGACACCCCACACTCACAAACTTACTTCTCTCCCTCTGCCTCCCAAAACAAAACCCCCCAGGCCCTCTTCCAGTGTGTCCTGTGTTTCTGAATGGTTCTACCATTCATCACATTGCACAAGTGAGAAGACTGAGTCATCCCTGACACTTTCCCTTCTCTCTGTATATCCAGGTCATCACGAGGTTCTTTGCATCATCTTTATTTTCTAAATATGATTTTCGTCCTCGCTGCTGCCATCCTAGACAACTGCGGCATGTCCCTCTCCAGCAGCCTTTTATGGCTTTCTCTTATTTACTGTGCCGTGTCATTATTGTGCCCAGAGTGATCCTTTTTGTTTTTTTTTCAGAGTGATCCTTTTAAAACAAAATTGACCATGTTATTCCTTGGCTTAAAACTAGCCCTGCATTGTCTAGCTCTGGGCTACATCCTCTTAAATGTTTCAGTTCTTAACAGCACAGTATTTTCTTTGGCCATTGGGCCTTTGTAGTATGTAATACGATCCAGGAAATCTTCCTCCTTTCTCCCCCAAGACACACTGATAAAACTTTTCAGTCTTAAAGTTTCACTTCAGTCCTTATTTCCTGGGAGAGGAAGCCTTTAACCTCCAGTCTAGGACAAATCTCTTTTCTCTTGGAGCACTTATTTCAATTAGAGGGAGTGTGTGTGTTAAGATGGTTATTTGAGTCAACTTGAGTTGACTTCAAGCTCCATGAGAAGCAGACTGTGTCTGTGGCTGTTTATCATTATGTCCCTACTACATAGCAGATCCTCAGTCAGTGCATGTTGAATAATAGAATTGTTTTTTATAAATTCATGTTGCAGAAGAACCTTAAACTTTTTTGTTCCTTATATTGTCATCTAGAATTTCTAAAGGACATTTGACAGCCTTGTGGCCCCAGTTTGCACATTTGGAGTTTACCACATGAAAGAGCTAAGTGACCTACCTGTCCAAAATCATAAGACCCATAACTGGCAGAGACAAGGCTGGAACTTGCAACAACCATTTTAACTCCCAGTTAATTCCAGTGTCCTACAGTTTAATACTATACAAGTTCTTTCTATTTCTGTGGTTTGTTTCTTTTTAAAATACCCATGGCAGTTGTTTTTTATTTCATTGAAAATAAAGTAGAAAAGGTTTGGACTCCTCAGTTTGACAGTGTGGATAGATCTTTTCCCGACAGAAAATTCTTTTCAAAAAATTTTAAGAAAGTTTCTTATAAAAGGACTCAGTATGTTTTTTGTTTGTTTGTTTTCCATTTCTTCTGCCTTTGTTACCTGTATCTCCCAAAAGTGGGATGTAATTTTTATGATCTGAGGTTTCACTTTTCAATGCTGTAACCACTAGTCACATTTGGCTGTTAAAATGAGTTTAAACTAAAGTTAAAAATACGTTTACTTGAGCTACATTTTGAGTGCTCAGTACCCACATGTTGGCTGGTGGCTACCATACTGAACAGTGAAGATACAGAGCGTTTCCCTCATCACAGAGAACTTATTAGCCTGTGCTTCCATTTAAATAGTCACCACTAGTTTAAAATTGTTAAACAGTCACTTTTTCTCTAATTTTGCATGGGATCCTTCCTTAAATAAAGTTGTCTAAACATATTAGGCCCTCATTGAAATATTTGTTGAGTCAGTGGACTTTATCTCCTTCCTCATCTTTAATATTGGAAAGTCTGTGAAGAATCTGTTAATATTGTATAAAGTGTTACATTTCCAAAGCACTCTTAACTCATTTCTGCATTTGGTCTTCCAGTCTGTCTTTGGAGGAGGTGGGTTTTCAGAAGGTCTTGGAGTAGCAGTTATATTTTGCAAGGTTGTGGTTTTCCTAAGCACTTAACTAACACTTGGTGAGGCTGCATCTCTTTGAAACTAGCTGTCTCCGTTTCCTTTTGTTTGGACCAATGATTCCCCAATTTTAAAAGACTTACCTGGAAAAAAATTACTCCTCCCTCCCAAAGAATATGTCTTAGACAGATTTTGGTTATCATTATGACAGTAGTACATTGTTGTGTTTTTGGTTTTTTTGATATTCTGAGTGTCAATTTTGAAACATCCTAATATAGGAATCTAACTATCAAAGATCTGGATTTAACTCTTAGATAGGTGTGTTGTTGTTTTTCAGTTGCTCAGTAGTGTCTGACTCTTTGCGACCACATAGATTGCAGCACGCCAGGCTTCCCTGTCCTTCACCATCTCCCGGAGCTTGCTCAAAGTCATGTCCATTGAGTTGGTGATGGCATCCAATCATTTCATCCTCTGTTGCCCCTTCTCCTCCTGCTCTCAATCCTTTCTAGCATCAGGGTCTTTCCAGTGAGTCAGCCCTTCACATCAGGTGGCCAAAGTACTGGAGCTTCAGCATCAATCCTTCCAATGAATATTCAGGATTGATTTCCTTTAGGATTGACAGGTTTGATATCCTTGCTGTTCAAGGGACTCTCAAGAATCTTTTCCAGCACCACAGTTCAAAGGCATCAGTTTTTCAGTGCTCAGCCTTCTTTATGGTCCCAGCTCTCACATCTGTACATGACTACTGGAAAAACCGTAGCTTTGACTGTACGGACCTTTGTAGGCAAAGTGATGTCTCTGCTTTTTAATACACTCTCTAGGTTTGTCTTGGCTTCCAAGGAGCAAGCATCTTCTAATTCCATGGCTGCAGTCACCATCTGCAGTGACTTTGGAGTCCAAGGAAATAAGGCTTGTCACCGTTTGCACTTTTTCCCCCCATCTGTTTGCCGTGAAATGATGGGACCGATGCCGTGATCTTAGTTTTTTGAATGTTGAGTTTTAAGCCAGCTTTTTCAATCTCCCCTTTCACCTTCATCAAGATGCTCTGTAGTTCCTCTTCTCTTTGTGTCATCTGATCTTGTTTTCAATTTCTCCTAGTTTTTTTTTTCCATACCTAGTTAGTTGACTGTCAGTCAGGGGTTTAAATCTTGCCCTTTCCACTTAATACTTGGATGATCTTTAGAAAGAGTACTTCCCACCTCAGGTCTTCAATTTTCTTTTATAGAAAATGGGAAAGACATTAATTCATAGTGAGAAATAGCATATATTGATGTAAGAAATAAGTGCATACTGTTACCAAATGAAGTTTTTGTTATCACGTGTTTCTCCATGTTTATTGCTTTTCTGATTCTGCATATTTAGGATGTCACTAAGTCGCATGTTTATATCCTTGACAACTTCTGGTTCTTCTTACTTTAAAAATAAAACAATTTGAAATGTAAATGATACAGTTATATCTTCCAGTATCACTTAATAAGTTTTCTTCTGGTACCTTGAATTAAAATGTTCTTTTAAGCTATAGTTTGTTGACATTAGCAGGTTGTATGGAATTTGAAATGATATACAAATTAAAGCATTCTTAATGCATTTTGTTGTAACTCAGTCTTGAACAAGATGGGCTAGGTAGAGGACTGAATTCTTTGACTGTAATCAGCAGTTCTGACTTGGTTCATTGTAAAGTCACATGGTCACAGCATCCACTTTTATCTGTGGCACTTGAGTTTTGAGCTCTGCATTAATGCCGCTGGATATTAATAGACCATTGTTAGCCAGAGCAGATTGGATTCCTGTAAAACAATACTTTGTTTTGAGAGCATAGTCTGTATGGGGGGCATTACACTGAATACACCAATCACCGACAGCACGGATAGGAAATGTTGGTAGCTTTGGGATGATATAATTGGCTAGTGCGTGATGAAATAATGGTTAGAATAAGCCCAGCCACTTTGACATCTATATTTGCATATATATGCATTCATTTGTAGATACTGATTTGGCTTTGCTTCATAATATTAATTTTAACACTTTAACTTACTTTAGTATTAAGCAGATGCTATTGAAGTATATGAGAAATTTTTATCTAAAGTATCTTTATGAATGCCTTAGTTCAAAAGTTTGTTTTTACAATTTAAATAGCATTTTTTTGGTGAATTTTAACTTTCTTGAAGTATGATTTTTTAAAATCAATAATAAGCTGCTTGTAAAGAAAGTAGTGAATTTTCTTACACTAACCATACCCTGAAATGAAGATTTCCCACTCCTCTTTCTGTCATTAACAATGATGTAATTTGCTTAAATAAATCTGTGCCCAGAAGTTTTGTTTCTGTTCTCTTATTGTGCAATGTAATATTAACCCTTGCTAGCCCTGCTAAAGCTGAAACTGCAATACTTTGGCCACCTCATGCGACGAGTTGACTCACTGGAAAAGACTCTGATGCTTGGAAAGGTTGGGGGCGGGAGGAGAAGGGGACGACAGAGAATGAGATGGCTGGATGGCATCGCCGACTCTGTGGACATGAGTTTGAGTATACTCCGGGAGTTGGTGATGGACAGGGAGGCCTGGCGTGCTGTGATTCATGGGGTAGCGGAGAGTCGGACACGACTGAGCGACTGAACTGAACTGAACTGAGCCCTGCTCTAAAGTGCTTATCAGTTGCCACTAAAGCAAACAACATAGGGAGGAAGCGCTCATTTATTAAACACATTTTAAACACCAGAGACGGTGCAAAGCATTTCTAGTAGAGGGATCACTTCAGAGCCAGGTTCTTCACAGTGTATCCTGTTGACGTGCTGATGGTAGAGGGTATAATCCTTTGGCCTGATTCGCATGGAGATGCCGTATTTGAATGTATAGGTCATGTTTTTGTTTATTCTCCCAGAGGTAATCTTAAAGTGTCAGTATTATAAGAAGCAATGTAGTGGAGTCTAGATTAATTATGTTTGCAGGATTTATTTTTATATGTTTGTTCAACACCTAGTTATTTAAACTCACCCATGGGCAGTTGCAATAATACATCACTTGTTTGTTGTCCATAATAATAGCCAAAATTTATCAACCACTTACTTTTAATGTCAGATAATATACCAGGTAATTAATACATTTTCTTTTTTAACCTTTTAAAAGTCTTTTTAAAATTGTTAAATATAGCAAAGAAAAAACGTAAAGCCTGTGTGTAATTTAATCAAAGAATAGACCATTGCTAGCACTCCAGACGGAGAAGGCAATGGCAAGCCACTCCAGTGTTCTTGCCTGGAGAATCCCAGGGACGGCAGAGCCTGGTCGGCTGCCGTCTATGGGGTCGCACAGAGTCGGACACGACTGAAGCGACTTAGCAGCAGCAGCAGCACTCCAGAAACCCTCTGTGTACCCCAATCTAATCTTCCTGTGCCAAAAGTAACCACTGTCCTAACTTAATGGTGATTATTTCTTTGGGTCTGGGTCTTGGTCTTTTGTTGTTTTTTTTTTAATATTTTTTGTCACCTTTATGTATTCCTGAAGACCATTAGTCTAACTTTGCCTGCTTTAAAACTTAATATGGAATCCTATGGTTCTTTTTTAATCTGTCATCTTTTGCTCACTGTGTGTATTTATAATTCATTCATTTGTACTCCTGATTATCCGCCATTATATGAAATGCTACTGTTCTGTAGTTGTGGATGTTTGAAATTGTTTCTGGTCCTTGGCACTTGTCAACAATGCTGACATGAACATTTTAATATGCGTCCTGCTTCGTTTAAGTGTTGTTTATCTATAGGGATATTTCTAGGGGTAGATTTGCTGGATTAAAAAGGTATGTATTTTTTTTTTAGCTTACAAAGATAATGCCCAAACTGTTTTTCCAAAGTTGTGTACCAGTTTATATTCCCACTAGCAGTATGTGAGAGTTTTTTGTGTTCTGTGCAGTCATGTTTTCTCACTTTATCTTCTCAAACATTGCGGGGTAAGTAATACAATCCCCATTTTACAGATGTGGAAACTGAGAACCAGAAGTGTTAACTTGCCGGCATGTTCACATAGCTAGTGAGTAGCAGAGCTGGTTTTTGCACCTGAATCTGACTCAGGACATAAACTTTTTATTTGTTATTATTTCAGGACATTATTTGGAAAACAGGGATTGCTCATAAAGGCCCATAAAGCCTCAATATTCATTCTCTGTGTCTTTGATTAAAAATGACAGGCAAGGCCATTTTAATTTATTTTGAAGGAGTAGAGGTAGATGCTTAGATAACAAGAGCTGAATAAATAAATTACCGAGTGTGATATATGCTATGAAGAAAATAAAAGGGGCACTGCTGAGAAGAAACTATATGTTGGGTGATCTGGGAAGGAGGCTACATTTGAGCAAAGACCTGAAGGTTGAGAAGGAGCCAGCCATTTTCAAAGTGTGTTAAAAACAGAAGGAATAGCAAGCAAAAAGTTCCCCAGGAGGAAATTCTTTAAAACCAACGTTTCAGCAATAAAGCAGTGTTGTATCAAATTAAATATTTTAGTTAGAAGTCTTTCAGTAATTTCCTAACTTTAAAGGATAGGATTTTGAGGATGTACAAAAAACTTCAAGAAAAATTAATAGAAATAGTAAAGTCTATAATTGTAAAAATACAGAAACTTTACTTCTAAAACAGACTAACATTTACTTTTTCTTCAATTATGTCAAATCTTGCTATGTGTGGACACAAACCACTAATGATAAACTTCAAGAATTCTGTGTGGGTAATTTTATTTTTCAAGCCTTCCAGAAAGGGCATGGATGTGTAGGTGGATTCCCAGGAGGTTGCAAGAGGTTGCAATGATAAATCATATATGGGGGGAAAGAACCTAGAATGATCTTAGTTCAGTTCAGTCACTCAATCGTGTCTGATTCTTTGTGACCCCATGGACTTCAGCACGCTAGGCTTCCCTGTCCAGCACCAACTCCTGGAGCCTACTCAGACTCATGTCCATCATGTCGGTGATGCCATCCAACCATCTCATCCTCTGACATCCCCTTCTCCTCCTGGCTTCAGTCTTTCCCAGCATCAGGGTCTTTTGCCAGTGAGCCAGTTCTTTGCATCATGTGGCCAAAGTATTGGAGTTTCAGCTTTAGCATCAGTCCTTCCAATGAATATTCAGGACTGATTTCCTCTAGGATTGACAGGTTGGATCTCCTTGCAGTCCAAGGGACTCTCAAGCGTCTTCTCCAACACCACAGTTCAAAAGCATCAGTTTTTTGGCACTCAACTTTCTTTATAGTTCAACTCTCACATTCATACATGACCACTGGAAAAACCATAGCCTTGACTAGAGGGACCTTTGTTGGTAAAGTAATGTCTTTGCTTTTTAATATGCTGTCTAGGTTGGTCATAACTTTTCTTCCAAGGAGTAAACATCTTTTAATTTCATGGCTGCAGTCACCATCTACAGTGATTTTGGAACCCCCCAAAATGGGAGTCTTTCACCGTTTCCATTGCTTCCCCATCTATTTGCCATGAAGTGATGGGACCAGATGCCATGATCTTAGTTTTCTGAATGTTGAGTTTTAAGCCAACTTTTTCAATCTCCTCTTTCACTTTTATCAAGAGGCTTTTTAGTTCCTCTTCACTTTCTGCCATAAGGGTGGTGTCATCTTCATATCTGAGGTTATTGATATTTCTGCCATCAATCTTGATTCCAGTTTGTGCTTCATCCAGCCCGGCATTTTGCATGATGAACTCTCCATATAAGTTAAATAAGCAGGGTGACAATATACAGCCTTGACGTACTCCTTTCCCTATTTGGAACCAGTGTGTTGTTCCATGTCGAGTTCTAACTGTTGCTTCCTGACCTGCATGCAGATTTCTCAGGAGACAGGTCAGGTGATCTGGTATTCCCATCTCTTGAAGAATTTTCCACAGTTTGATGTGATCTACACAGTCAAAGGCTTTGGCGTAGTCAATAAAGGAAAAGTAGATGTTTTTCTGGAACTCTCTTGCTTTTTCAGTGATCCAATGGATGTTGGCAATTTGATCTCTGGTTTCTCTGCCTTTTCTAAATAGCATTTTAAAAAATATTTTGTAATTTTGTTTATTTTTGGCTGCTTTGGGTCTTTATTGCTGTGTGCAGGGTTTTCTTTAGTTGCAGTGAGTGGGGGCTACTCTCTGCTAGCAGTGCTCGAGCTCCTTATTGCAGTGGCTTCTGTGGTTGTGGAGAACGGGCTCTAGGGTCAGTGGGCTTCAGTAGTTGCGGCTCCCAAGCTCTAGATCACAGGCTTAACAGTTGTGGTGCACAGGCTTAGCTGTTCCGAGGCAAGTAGGATCTTTCTGGATCAGGGATTAAACCCATGTCTCCTGCATTGGCGGGTGGATTCTTTACCACTGAGCCTCCAGGGAAGCCCTGACCTAGAGCATTTGATCAAAAGAGGTTGCTAACTTGAGCAACTAACATGGTTTGTAATTGGAAAAAGAATATCCTAGGTAACATAGAAACTGAATGATTGATTGGTCTGTCTTCACTACGCTGTCTGCCACCATAGCATCCAAAAAAGCTTCCAGAGTTGAATAACTACTGTAACTATCTTGGACAATTTTGTATTTAAACATGTTACATGCCTGCCAGGTGGGTTCTGTCTGTACACTAGCAGTTCTTTCTCACAGGTGGCCTCATGCAGCTGTCTGTAGCAGTCTCGTATACACTGTAAACCCTGGGGGAATTTCTGCAAAGCGCAAAGAGATTTTTTTAAAAATCCCCTCCGCTGTCATGCAGTGCAGAACTACTTATGTCATTTTTTATGAGGATTATGTCCAGAGACCCTTAGCTTCTCTAGATTGGGAAGCAGAGGAAGGAAGGAAGGAAGGATGAAGCAAGGTAAGAGTGAAAATAGCTGAGGAATTGGGAAGTATAAGCAGGACAGTTTCTTAAGTTGGGCAATTTGTCTGTTGTCCTTTTACCCAAAATAGACAGCTTGAAATAATTCACTTTGGTTCACTCACTGTAATATGTGGAATTCTCCCGTTTAGAAGATCCTCTGCATTGCCACATTAACAGCTTCATGGCTTGGGTAAGTTAACCTATCAAAAGACTGTTTCCACCTTTGTTAGGTGGAGATTATATCTATCTCTCAAAGATGTTCCAGTTCAGGGAAAGAGGATGTGTAAACATTTAGGGAAGTATCTGGCACACAGTAGGCTTTCAGTAAATGCTGGCTGTTATGAAAGGAAGCCAGACAGATAATAGGAGTCCAAATATACAAAACCAAATTATTGCCTAACCTACAAATCAATTCATATCCAGAGTCAAACTCTTTAAAAGTCATGGGGGAAAAATATCATCCTTTTCTCTGTGATATTTTCCATGTGTGTATGTGTGTGTGTTAGTTGCTCAGTCATGTCTGGCTCTTTGCTACCCCATGGACTGTAGCCCACCAGGCTTCTTTGTCCATGGGATTCTCCAGGCAAGACTACTGGAGTGGGTTGCCATTTCCTTCTCCATGTGTGTATGTAGTTATAGGAAATAAGAATTGCTTAGAAACAGATGAAAATACAGTGTATTTAACAACTCAGGTAGATTGTTGCACTGTTAAATAGGCTTTTCGTACTTGTTTTTCATTTAGTACAAATATTAATTTGGAAGAATTTGAAACTTCTGGAATGGATTAATGTTTCAGTTCTACTTATATGTGATCACCCTTCATGCTGGACTTTTGACCTTTTTGATGGTTGCAGTTAACAAATTTTTAGCATTGTCTGCCACAACCACTGGAGAAGGCAATGGCACCCCACTCTAGTACTCTTGCCTGGAAAATCCTATGGACGGAGGAGCCTGGTGGACTGCAGTCCCTGGGTTCGTTAAGAGTCGGACACGACTGAGCGACTTCACTTTCACTTTTCACTTTCATGCATTGGAGAAGGAAATGGCAACTTGCCCACTGCAGTGTTCTTGCCTGGAGAATCCTAGGGACGGGGGAACCGGGTGGACTGCCGTCTATGGGGTCGCACAGAGTCGGACACAACTGAAGCGATTTAGCAGCAGCAGCAGCCACAACCACATCAATGAATAGATAACTTGAAACCTGAATAAGGATAAGCACTTTTGTATATTTAAAAATTTCTCTGTTCTCTGATAGAGAGTAGCTACCACCCTATGCATAGCATCTTCTAAATAGTGTTAGTCGCTCAGTCGTGTCTGACTCTTTGTGACAGCCATGGACTGTAGCCTGCCAGGCTTCTCTGTCCATGGAGTTCTCCAGATAAGAATACTGGAGTGGGTTACCATTTCCTTCTTCAGTCTTCTAAATAAGTAGTTGTTAAATGCACTTGAACTTTTATAACTTTATATCTGCCCCTGACATTGTTTTCCTGTTCATGTTTTTTCCCCTGTGGCTTAAGATTATTTGGTAAGGTTGATTTACTGTCTGAAAAGTCACATCAGTTGTGTTTAGAATCCAAATGTTACTTCATAGTTCAAAATGCTGTAACGCAGTGTAGTTCCCTAGTCTTCATTTGGCAGGGTAAATGATTCATTAGCCCATAATTTGTGGCAGCCAGAAAGTGATTAGCCAGTACATATAATTTTGTCGTGTTGAAAAACGAAAGCTATCTAATATTGTTTCCTGTTTTTCTTTTGCAATTTTCATCTTCAATAATTTTACCTTTGTGTTTCTATGTAAATGAATACCCTATCTTATACAACCCTCACATTAACTCTTTAAGTTGGTATATTATTTTAATAACTACTTTCTAGTTGCCGAGGTAACACTAATAGAAAATTTTTTTCCTCTAAATAAGTGGACCTTTACACAGAAGCATGCATTCAGTTCAGTTCAGTCGCTCAGTCATGTCCGACTCTTTGCAACCCCATGAACTGCAGCACGCCAGGCCTCTCTGTCCATCATCAACTCCCGGAGTCCACCCACACCCATGTCCATTGAGTTGGTGATGCCATCCAACCATCTCATCCTCGGTCGTCCCCTTGCATTCACGAGACCATAAAACATGATTGAGGTTTAATGCAACATATATATCAGAGATGCAGTGTGGGGACAAAGGGAGAAGGATCCCTAGTTGTGAGAGGAGTTAAGGAATGTTCACTGGCATGGGCTTTGGTCCTCCATGTAACATGGTGGGTTTGAGCTTCCCAGCAAGTGCCATGAGAGCAGCATTGTGTGGGCGCTGCGAGTATGTGCGGCCCCAGGGAAACTGCTGCCTTTGCTCTGATGGGGTCAGCTGAGTAAGTAATCTTTGTCCTTGGCATTGAAAAGCCAGGCCACCTAGGAATGTTTCCTGCTAATCCTTTTGAAATCTGTTAACTGCGAGTCACACTCACATTTCTCACGTGGCACTCAAAGTTAAATTGCTGTACTACAGTCAAGTCATATCAACTGACTAAGAAGGCTCTGCCCTTATGGCAGAAAGTGAAGAGAAACTCAAAAGCCTCTTGAAAGTTAAAGAGGAGAGTGAAAAGGTTGGCTTGAAGCTCAACATTCAGAAAACAAAGATCATGGCATCTGGTCCCATCACTTCATGGGAAATAGATGGAAAAACAGTGGAAACAGTGTCAGACTTTATTTTTTTGGACTCCAAAATCACTGCAGATGCTGATTACAGCCATGAAATTAAAAGACGCTTACTCCTTGGAAGGAAAGTTATGACCAACCTTGATAGTATATTAAAAAGCAGAGACATTACTTTGCCAACAAAGGTCTGTCTATTCAAGGCTATGGTTTTTCCTGTGGTCATGTATGGATGTGAGAGTTGGACTGTGAAGAAAGCTGATCGCCAAAGAATTGATGCTTTTGAACTGTGGTGTTGGAGAAGACTCTTGAGTCCCTTGTACTGCAAGGAGATCCAACCAGCCCATTCTAAAGGAGATCAATCCTGGGTGTTCATTGGAAGGACTAAAGCTGAAACTGCAGTACTTTGGCCACCTCATGCGACGAGTTGACTCACTGGAAAAGACTCTGATGCTAGGAAAGGTTGGGGGCGGGAGGAGAAGGGGACGACCGAGAATGAGATGGCTGGATGGCATCACCGACTCTGTGGACATGAGTTTGAGTGAACTCCGGGAGTTGGTGATGGACAGGGAGGCCTGGCGTGCTGTGATTGATGGGGTCGCGGAGAGTCGGACATGACTGAGCGACTGAACTGAACTGAACTGAAGAAGGCTCAACTGCTGTATGTGGCTGTAACACATTGATCCTTATTTACAGTTTGGAGACTCCAAGGAGATGGTGCACGTAGGCAGGGATTATTATCCCATTTTACAGATTAGGAAACAAACTGTCATAAAGAGGCTGTGACTTGAAAAGAAGCACCCAACCATTTCTCTGACTGGTTGAGACTTATTGGTATAGTAGAAAATTCGCTGGATAAAAGATAGAAAACCTCCTTTTCATTTTTGGTCTCTACTATAAAAATATGAATTCTGGGAGGGCTGAAAATTCCCTAGCATGGTTCTTAATAAAATCAATTAGTAAACATTTGTTTAATGAATGAATGGAAGGATGTGGTTGTAGTTTATGCCCAGAAACTGCTTTTTGCAACTGTAGAATCTTCAAATAACAGAAGAATATCAGGAGTTATTTTGAGGGATTAGAACATTTCCCTCTTCAAAGGGTGTCCATATTTCAACAGCCTTAAGTCTGTCTGGAAACAATATTTTAGTAGCCATAGACCTCAAGAGATGGTTTGATACAGCCTTGCTCAGTTAGTTCTTTAAAACATCAGTAAAGCAATAAAAACCCAAACATTTCCCCCTCCTCCCAAATTAAAAAAAAAAGTGTGTAACTTACCGTCTTTTGCCTGCTATGATCTAAAATTGCCAAGCTGAGATACTTTTTACCAAGCCTTTACTAGTTTAATTGTAAAAACAGAATGAATTTGTATAAAAATGAATAGACAGGGAATAGGCTTTGCCCAAAATGTGTTATTAGTATTTTTTAACTGTATTGAGAAGTTGCATTGTCTAGACAGTCTTGATTTTCCTTTGCAGAATAATAAGCCCCTTTATTCAACTTTGGAGAAAGCATGTGATCATAAATCATTCTGATCCCTGCACGATCATCTTTCGTGGGTATTCACATCCTTGTCTAGTGATGTCACAAACACCATCTATACTACTTTGTACACTTGAGATGAAAATTTTGTGGACTTAAATAACTGGGATGTCCAAAGAAAGAGAACAACTGTGACATTTTAATGTAATATGTACTTAAAGCATTTGTCAATGAAAAGTGCATTGGCGTGCCCATGGTGAGGATGTACACAGAAGATATTACTGCACTCTAGGTTACAGAGCCAGTGAGACGTTTTTAATTGTAATTAAAAAATCCTTGGATAAGTACTTTTTCCTAAAGCTTTGTTTTTGTCCATTATTGTAAAAAGAAATCTGGCTTCATCCTAGGTTGTCTCTAAAATACTCAGGAAAATTCTTTTGTTAGGGAAGAAACAACAGGTCAATTTGGCAAGAAATGTTTTTTTTTTTTTACTGAGGAATCATCATTAAACCAACCCCTTGTATTGAAGTAGTATTTTCTCTTAGGTCACGCAGAATATGAACTATGACTTCTGATATGTAAAAGATAATTGAAACCAGTGAATTAAAAGACAAGTTACTTTTTGGATATTAGAAACTGAAAAACTGTAAATTCTTAAAGACATGCAGAATAAATCTGAATTAATTTATATTATAAACAGTTTTAATTTTTAAGAACTTACTTTCTGATCAGATACCTTTTTTGATATTTAGGTGTTCACTGAAACCTTTAAAAATTAAAAACTAATCCAAAACAGAGAAACTACCTCCCTCTCCTTTTCATTTAGAAAAAAAGCTGTTGTTTGTGATACATTGACAATTTCTTTTTTTCTTATATGGTGAGAGCTAGAGTAGTAAACATAATGAACTGTTCAAGTGATAACATCAGTATGTACATAGAGGGCTGAAATTCAGAGGGGAGATCTGATCTGGAAATGTATGGGAGCCATCACTACTCGTCACATGTATGGTGGTTAAAGCTACAGATCTGGTGAGATGACCATAGGGAAGAAATAGGGTGAAAAAAAGAGATGGGTCTAAGACCAAGTGTTGAATTGACTTCTGCCATTTAAATGCTAGGGGGAAGAGGCTGAGAGAGTATGGTATTTCAAAAAATGTTTGAAAAAAGAGGGGTTTGTCAACAGTATTATGAGTTACTTCAAAAGACCTTTAAGAGAGAGACTAAAAAATGTACATTAGATTTATTATATTTGGCAGCAGAGAAGTCTTTGAATGTCTTGAAACATTTCAGTGTTGTAGCGTGGTGAAGCCAGATGGGTGTGCATTGATAAATATATTGTATATTTCAGCAAATTTGGCTGGGCATTTGGAGGAGGGATGTGCAGTGTATAGCAAAAAGATAACCATGATTAGAGGTAGAAATCAAGGTATAATCAAGTTGAGGTAGAAATTTGAATATACAAGGGAGAGAATCCATAGTGTAAAAATTCGAAGAAGTGATGACCATGGAAATCAGAGTTCCCTTTCATTCTTATATTTTTTGTATTCTCAGACAAATGGTCAGTTACTCAGGTTTTCTCTCCCAAAAGTTTCTCTTTTCATTTTTTTCCCATAGCTTTTCCCACTAGCTCTTTATCCCTGGCCCGTCTCCTAAGTTCCAGTCATGAATGTTTTAATATCCTGATATAACTTTTTGTTTCATGGCTCCTCAAATCCAATGTGTCCAGTTCTTTTCAGACTGATGTAATTTATCAGTATCTCTGTCTGTCTCATTGAGAAATCCTTCCGGTCACTGAGGGCCTGCCTCTATGTGTCTCCCTTGTTTCCCTTGCCTCTTCCTCTCTTTCTCACCCCGTTCTTACTCCCAGTCTCCATCCCTGCTTTCTAGGTTCAGGCTCACAGTGCTACATTTTGAAAGATTATTTCCCCAAATATATTTAAATTAAGTTGGTCTATCTCATTCAATATGGTATTATCCAGAAAATCATTTATTTTTGACATTGTATTCATTATATGAAAAACAGTAAAAAAAACATTGTTTCTCTAAAAACGGTAGATAGATAAAAGATTTTATTTATGTACCTTCTGTCAGTATAATATATAGTCCATAATTGTACATGTGAAATTCTTCTGATAATAAGATTTATATATAATAGTGTGTGTGCATGTGTAGATAAAATGCCATACTCAACAGTTGCCGTATTTCTCTGAAACTTATGTATTTATAGAAACAAAATGTGTATTCTACTTTGGTTTCCTATTATTTTGGAAATTAATATAATTATAAACCCAATTTCATTAATTTAAATTTATTGATTTAAATATAAATGACATAATTGATTTTAATTTTTGAATTGTATTTTAAAATTAATAACACTTTTTAAAGTAGAGCTGTTGTAACATGATAAGGAAGTTAAAAGTTTATTTGGATTCATCTTTGTTTTAAAATACATTATTCATGCAGAAAAACCTTATTTTGTGTTTTAAATATAGTTCATAGTATAATGGAAACTAGTATAATTATTGCTAGATCTTCAACTTTAAGGTGGAATTCTAGTAAACACCCACAGCAAAAATTTTGAGATGCCATCTTGCTTCTGAATTATTAAAGACACCGACATTAGTACTTAGCCTTGGTGAAAGTAGCCTATTAGGTACACACATCTTTAGTTTTCTTTTAATAGAAATGGGAATAGAAAGTCTTTATTATTATAGGTATTGAATTTTCTTGTAATACTTGCAGGTTATATAATAATTTAAAGTGTTATTTTATAACTGAAGAGCATTAAATGTCCTAGAGTGAAATCTAAGGAACTTCTGGCTATTTTAAAGTTAATTGAATTAAGAGGCAGACATTTTTGTTCTTGTTTTATTTGAATAATGGAACAGTTGAGTCATCAGTTCTCTTTTGGGGGCCAGACTTGGGGAACTCATCAGTGATGTCCCACTCCCTAGAACAATAACGACAGTGGAGGTAAAGCAAAGTGGGGTGCTGAGCTACCAGGTCCCTGATTACATTTTTCCTGTTTGTACATGTTTCTAACATGTTTCGCTGTTACTGGTTTATGTCAAATTCTACATGAGAAAGAGGGCTAAAAATAGGCAGATACATTGAAATGAGGAGTGACAGTCTGCTGTCTGGTAGAGAAGAAGAGGTGAGAAAGATGAAAAGATGTAGTCATTGCAACAAGTACTTCATGGCCTAGCAATTCTCCTATATGTATACACAGGATAAATGAAAAACACATGCAGCTCAGTAGTTAAGAATCTGCGTGCCAGTGTAAGAGACACAGGTTCAATCCCTGGGTTGGAAAGATTCCCTGGAGAAGGAAATGGCAACCGACTCCAGTATCTTTGCCTGGGAAATCCCATACACAGAGAAGCCTGGCAGGCTATAGTCCATGGGGTCGCAAAAGAGTTGGACAGAACTTAGCCACTAAACAACAGCAGGTCTTGGTTGACAGCACTTTGAAAAACCATCAGCAGCAATGGATTTGAACCTACTTGGCTAACAGAAGTCAAAGAAAAACAGGAAGTTTGTGTTATTACATACATTTCACTCTGTTGTAACACAAAACTTGCTTCAGCTCATTTTTGTGAGAAAAATTATATTCAGAATTCAGTAGAGGGTGTAACCACTGAAAATGATTTTTTAAAAGGAACTATGAACAGGGAAAAAGAATGTAAAGAACAGAAACTAAGAATTATAGAATCAGACGTGAAACATAAAAGCCTTAGAGGGAAACACTTGTGAAAATGTACTGTATCAACCAGTTCATGTCTGAATCTGAGAAAAGTTAGAGAGGAAAGAGTGAGGAGCACTGAATGAAGTGCTCAGTAAAGACAGGGGTTAGGAGTGAACCTCGGGGTCAGCACAGTCCTGCTCTCCGCTGTACAGAGAAAACTCTTCATTGCTTCCAAAGAGGAGTTGGACAGTGTTAACACTGACATTTCAGATAAGGGTTGGATGCATCCAGGCAATAGGAAGTTGTGACTAGAGAAACAAGGCCTGAATTGACCCACCTGGCTATCCTATACTTCGCAAATAGTATTCTTTGTGTTCTGTGGATACCACCAAAATGTAATTAAAATTTGAAATTATTAAAATGGATTTGCTGTCACAATAAGATTTACAGATTTAAAACTCAATGATTAAGGTTTTCTTCTGCTTTATTGATTTACATTTTCGATCCCTGGGTTGGGAAGATCCCCTGGAGAAGGGAAAGGCTACCCACTTCAGTATTCTGGCCTGGAGAATTCATGGACTGTATAGTCCATGGGGTTACAAAGAGTCGGACACAACTGATTGATTTTCACTTTCGGGTAAAATGTTTAGAAACTCTTGGTTCTTGGAATTCTGTACTGTGCCCCTTAAACATGGTTAAGTGTGTTTAGTGATGTTTGTTTTATCAAGTAGTTTTAAATGTTAAATAATTCTTAAGCATAATTCACATTTCCTCTTATGACCAGGAACCTTTTGAGGATGGCTTTGCAAATGGAGAAGAAAGCACGCCAACCAGAGAGGCTGTGGTCACGTACACTGCGGAAAGTAAAGGAGTCGTGAAGTTTGGCTGGATTAAGGGTGTACTAGTATGTACCTATAGACTTAATTTTAGAGTCACATATTTCTGTTTATTAGAAAGTCTTCCGAGTATTATCATTAATTCTCAAATAATGTTTTCTGTTCCTAAAACTGTTTTATCTGGTTTTTAAGGAGAACCAAAATAATAACTTACACCTCCTTTTCTTCTGGGTATTAAATTGGGTAAAGGAAATATGCTTATTCATTTGTTTACCTCTGAATTATATTTTATAACCTCTTATGAATCTCACATATTGTCACTTCTCAGAAATTAAGTATGAAGCTACTATATTGATAGGAACAGCAGAATTAAGGAAGCCAGGCAGGCAGCATAGCTGAAATGTGCCTGCTTCCTTTCCTGCAACCAGATTGTCTTTTGAAGAGAAATGTGTAGAAGCTAAGCAGCAGAATATAGGAGAAATATTTATGTTGAGATCACTTCTGTAGAAGGTTTAGGTAACTAAGGTTCAGATTTACTTTTTTTTTTTTCTTCCTGTGTTTGAATAGGCTCTAAGGATCTAACTAGTGTAGACAGTCTGATTGAGACTTTGGAAGCACTAAATTGAGTTGTATTGACATTTAGGGGAGTAGAGGGAAAGTTCCAGTAGAGGGAAAGTTCCAGTTCTAGTCGTAGTTTTATTGTCTAGTTGGTAGAATGCATTTTATCCTGTGGGTTGTATTGTTTGCCTATTCTTAGATTTTAGCATTTCAGAAGACTCTATACTATGTATGAGCATAATAAATAGAAGTAAAAATAAGTTGAGGATACTGTCTTATGAAGAGTTTTGGTTTCTGAAACGTGTGAATAGTTAGCATTTGAGTTGACAAATATAGAATATTTAAGGCTACTTAGAAATTATGAAATGAGGATGTTATTAAGGAGTAAGTTAAAAATTAAACTTACTTGGATTGAAAAGGGGAGAACATACACTGCTCTTCTTTAGGGCTAAAGTCTTAAAATAGCCCTTGTATCTTTGTTGTTCATTTGCTTCTGCTCCTTCAGATAATTTGTCTGTGTGTGTAAAATATATACACACTCATATATTGCATCATATTTATACTTTAATTAGCTCACATTGAAGCTCTCACTAAAGCTCTTTTTTAAAATACGTTAAAGAAAATCTTCGGATAAGAGATTTGAAATGACTTTCTGTAGTTTTAAAGTATGTTATCCAACTATTGGCTAGTTGAGCATTTACTGTGTATTGTGTTTAGTTTAACTTTTCATCTGTGACTTGGCTCTTTCTCTTCTAGGTACGTTGTATGTTAAACATTTGGGGAGTGATGCTCTTTATTAGATTGTCATGGATTGTGGGTCAGGCTGGAATAGGTGAGTGAAGTTACGTACTGTTGATTCATTTGAGGATGAGTCGGCAGAGTAACTGAGTGTGTGTGGAGGCTCTAAACTTCATAAAATTCAGTCAGCTGAAATCATTCTAAGCTACACTCTCCTTCGTGTCGGACAGTTGTAGTAATGTCCCTTTTTCTAATTCTAGATTTGATCTAAAATGGGTTAAAAATAATTTGTAAGTTATAGTTATAATGTTAATTCAGTATACTTAGACTCGTCATTTCTAGATGTGGCAGATTTAAATGAGACTAAAAGTATTCTCAGCTTTTCTTTTCTTTTTCCCTAAAGGTCTGTCAGTCATTGTAATAGCAATGGCCACTGTTGTGACAACTATCACAGGATTGTCTACATCAGCAATAGCTACGAATGGGTTTGTACGAGGAGGTAAATTCAGTATTGTCGCATCATCATCATTGGATTACTCATACTAAATAAACAGATTTAAAAATATTTCTATTTTTTACCTTAAAAACAGCATTTTGGGTTCTATATAGGCAAGAAAGTTGCTGTTGGGCACTTCTAAAGTAGATTTTGAATATAAAATTTTAAATTCATCCATACACAAACATGTATGCTTCAAATTGTTCAGCTGTTCAGGTGTCTGGTAGCAAGAATGGAGCTTCTAACTGGGCTTCTTCTCCATTGAGGCACCCTTTGTTACCTTCTCCCGGGATTTCACCCTTGGATTAGTGTTGTGCAGCCTGCATTTGGTCAGTATTATACAGGTGTCACATCATTCCTCCCCACTGAAGGAAATGTAGGCAGAGTTCTTTCCTCATGGTCTTAACAGTTTGTGTGAGTTAAACCTGGGGCTCTGAATCCATACCCTCAACTCCAGCTCTCTTCTGGGGGTACCCTGAGGCCTGTTGTATTGGAGCCCACAAGATCTGCCTTGTGAGGTTTTACTCTTCCCAGGAAGAATACCCAAGACAGCAGGAGAATGGCTTTGGGACCTCTGAGAAGAAGAAGAAAAGAAATCCATTTTCCAAAGCAGAACTTATCATTCAGCTGGAGGGGAAGATGCTGAGAGAAAGAAGAGAAGATATGTACCAGCTTCTATAAGTTCATCGTAGCAGATCAACTGAGAAAGGCATCAGCCTCAACTATTTTGCAGATCTGTATTTAACGTTACATGCATACAATTCCTGCTTTATCTGTGTTAGTACTTGGAGAAAGATCCAGATTCAGCTTTTCATTTTTCCCCAGTTGTCTTCATATATCTTATGTACCAGAGGATTCAGATCACTGTGGCCCTGGGGAAGCCGGTAGCTCATATCAGTACAGTTATGACTATGTGTTGGCTGCTTTATGTGTACATGAAGTTGGGGTCTAAGATGTGGGTATGCCAAAGAGTTAATCGGGCAATGCTGAGAGATCCTCGGTTGCTTGTGTACTAGGTGTCCCATGCTTCATTTCATTCTGCTGCTATTAGGGAATGGAAGTGGAAGGAGAAATTGATGCAGTATTAGTTATTTGAGAGGATCAGCAAATTATCATCGACTTTCTCCTTGTCTTCAGCCCTTCAAATCTAGGTTGTGAGCCTTAAGGGGAGTGGGGCATGGACCCACTGTCAGCACAAACCCCAAACTGTTCTCTATGTGAGTTCAAACTTCTGGAAAGTATAGATTTTCCTGCACTGTGACTAAAAAGCCACTTCATGCAGTACTACCAGTAGTTTTCATATATTTTTACAAATACTTCGGAGACTTGTATCTAATCTTCTGTCCTGGGACACGGACAAAGTATGAGAATGTGGAATGCGTGAAGCTGTGTCCCAACAAAGTACCATATTGCAGTTTTGTCTGAGTTCCCTCAAAACGTTAAGTCAGTTTACAGAGAAGACTAACTATAGGGGAAAAAAAAACAATATCTGGAATTATATAATTTGAAATTCTTATGTTACCACTTATTCTTAAATGACAAAATAAATATGTTTGCTGAGATAATGAAACCTATAGGAAAAGAGAAGCCATTAATTTAAAGAAATGACCAAATACTTTGAAGCTTTGCTAGAAGGCATTCATTTTTCATTTAGATCAGTCAGTGATGTTAGAAACCCAGCTGATCTTTTATAGAATATAAGTGAGCTGCATTATCTGCAGTGAAAGTTCCTGTAGATTCTTGCAATTAATGTAAACTCCTGTCTCCTCTATATATGCTTCATAGACTTTGAGATCCCTAACAGAATTTATTTTGGTTTCTTGGTAAAACTATTTCCACAGGGGAAAAAGTAGATATAGGTATAAAACTGGTGAGATTACATTTTATTCTGTATTCATGATTCTAAATTAAAAATACCAGTATGACTCATACAGTCTATCCCAAAGAATGTATTTCTTAGCTCTCTCCACAAAAATCACCTGTCACAGATGGTCACCCCAGTACCAATGAGCACCCCTAGTGCCCACATTGTGTATTTTCATTCAAAGGAACCTTGGAGAAATTATTGATTCCACATCTGGGTAGGAAATGTACTAGACAATCTAGACATCGTTTCTCATCAGTAAGTAAAGAAGATAACAAAGGCTATTGCTGCTGCTGCTGCTGCTAAGTCACTTCAGTCGTGTCCGACTCTGTGTGACCCCGTAGACGGAAGCCCACCAGGCTCCCCCGTCCCTGGGATTCTCCAGGCAAGAACACTGGAGTGGGTTGCCATTTCCTTCTCCAATGTGTGAAAGTGAAAAGTGTAAGTGAAGTCGCTCAGTCGTGTCCAACCCTTAGTGACCCCACGGACTGCAGCCTACCAGGCTCCTCCATCCATGGGATTTTCTAGGCAAGAGTACTGGAGTGGCTTGCCATTGCCTTCTCCGAACAAAGGCTATTGTTTCATGTTAAAAGGACTGAGGAGCCAACTTGAAAAAGCTAACACTTTGGATAGTTTGAACAGGAGTACTACTACTAATTATAACTGATTTAAATGAAAGCATAATATAAGATAAAATTCCTAGCTTCACAGGCATCACACAAACACACAAAATCTCATTTTTACCTTTGTAGAATGCTAGAGAACTAACTTATTTTGAAAATTGTTAAAGAATCTAGTGTGAATCAGAATCAAGTTTTCTGAATGAAAATTTCCTTACCTCAACTCAGTATAAGAAAGAAATTAATAAGAGATTTATCCTTTAGGTAATTATTCTATAAAATAAGTGAAGAAGAAAAAGAAATTGGAATATCCCAGTTCTGTAAACGCTTTACTTAATAAGAGCACCTTTGAAGTACTGAATGTGAAGCACCTTGTGCCTGTAGCTCCAGGAAGCATAGACGGGCAGGGAAAAGAGGAACTTACAAATGAGACTACAGGATGACAGCAGCAAATGCCAGACTGGGAATCTCTCTGGAACAAGGCATCCTTGTTCAATAAAGTTTTGCAGGGAGCAAAAAGATAGAGAGGGGGTTATGGTTTAAAACAAGCTTTCAGACTTGGTTCATGTATAGATGGAGTTATCTTTCAGTATTGTGGGACCAGGGGTGCCTGCATTGAATGCCCTCTGTCCCAATCACTGAGGACTTAATTTTGACTTCTTCCTTGAAAGGGCTGCATAAGAGGAGAGCAGGAAAGCTGCAGCTATCTAGAAGGTCAGGGTGCAAAGACTCAGGTAGAGATACAATGGGAATAGCAATATCGGCACTGGATGCCTTCTAGCCCAATCACTGAGGATTGAAAGTTGACTATTAAGGGAATTAACAAGAAAATATTTTACTCAAAATATTGCTGTTTATGGTTGCTCTGTTTAATAATTCTGTTTTCAAGAGCCCTCTTTTAAACTTGAGCATGTAGTAATTAATATAAACTATTTTGAGGTAGTGGACAGTTTGATTTGTTTTATCTTGATTCTTAACTGAATTATGTATTTTTCTATATTAATACTGAATAATATTTTATTCTCACTTTATAAGGTGTGTGCTTCCAACTCCATGGAAGTGTGTGAAATGTTCTTTATGCCATAGGAGAGATTTAATGTTACTAAGTAGCCTTTACATTGACTTTAACAGTACCTTTTAGAGATTTAAACAGGTAGAATCTAGAGAAGTATAGTTTTTTTAAAAATAGAAATTAACTGTCAACTTGTAAAGAAATGTGCTATTCCGTGCTTAGTCGCTCAGTCGTGTTCAACTCTTTGTGACCCCATGGACTGCAGACAGCCAGGCTCCTCTTGTCCATGGGAATTCTCCTGGGAAGAATACTGGAGTGGATTGCCATGCCCTCCTCCAGGGGATCTTCTCAACTCAGGGATTGAACCCAGGTCTCCTGCATTGCAGGCAGATTCTTTACCGAGTGAACCATCAGAGAAGCCCAAGAATACTGGAGTGGGTAGCCTATCCCTTCTCCAGGGGGTCTTCTTGACCCAGGAATTGAACTGGGGTCTTCTGCCTTGCAGGTGGATTCCTTACCAGCTGAGCTACCAGGGAAGCCCTTTAAAGAAGTATAATGGTGTCCGATTATGAAGTCTAGGATAAAAATAATATGGAAACATTCAGGGGGGAAAAAAGAGTTAAAACTTAGAAAATGCAAGGTTTTTAGTTTCAGTCTTGATTGGATTATAGTAATAATGGGAGGAGGGTACTATTTGAAGCTATTAGTGGCAAGTTAGAGAACCATCTCCTCAGTCCTCTATTTCCAGGGAGTAGAACTAGCACTACCAACTAGCTGATGGAGTCCCCTCTTTCCTTCTCCTCTGGCATACTCCCTGCCCTAGCCATATACACGTGCAGCCCAGAACTCTTTCCCGTCCTGCAAATCCTGCCAGTGTTCTTGAAAGCTCCTATTTTACAGAATTTACAGGTTCTGCAACTCAGATGGTGCTGGCCAGCTTCCACTGTCACTCAGATCTGTGTTTCCTCAATTTCACAGGCCAGAGTTTCTTCTGTCCACGGACAATTAATCTCTGAATATCAACTCATTTATGAAATAGAGGACAACCACAGGCAGCCTTTTATAATATGGAGATGTAATATGTAATATGGAGATGTAATATGGAGGTGGTTTTTGATTTATAATGTATTATATGAACTGAGCAATAGAAGGGATCAGTTCTTCAACCACTTTATGGTTTGGAGCATTAAAAACAGAGGTCAGTACACTTTCAAATAAAAGCCCAGACCACATCAAATTTCTGATAGGTAGTTCTGAGAATCTAAAATCGGTAGAGACCTACCTATGTGACTAAGATCAAATTTTTATATACCTTGTATTTCAGTTCATCAACAGATAATTGTTGAGTATGGGTTTTAGATTTTTAACTATGAACAGGGTCACATTATGTGAGACCGAGATTGTGTTTCTCCCTGCTACTGTCACCCCCCCACCATGGCCCCATAGATAGCCATTTGTCAACAAACTATCTACTCCATACTGAATTAGTTTTGGTGCTGTTGTTGAAAACCAAATTTTCTGTTTATTGTCTTTATTGTATCCTGTTCCATTGATTCATTTATTCTTATACCAGTTATTCCAGGACTACCCTGTTTTGATTGCTTGGCTTTATAAGTTCTAAGTCTTTAAACTTTTGTTCTTTTTCAAAATTGTTTTGACTCTTCTAGGTTCTGTGTATTGCCATATAAAATTTTTGAATTGGCAGTATCAATTTCTCTAAACACAGAAAACCTCGCTGGGACTTTGGGATTTCATTCTTAAAATTTTTGGCGGGGAAGAATGGTCATGTTAACAATATTGAATCTTCCAGTCTCTAAACATGGTGTATCTTTCTGTTTATTTAGATCTTTGTTTCTGTCAGCAGTGTTGTATATTTTTCAGTATAGAGATCTTACATGTTTTGTTCAATTTATCCCTCAGTCATGTTTTTCATCTGGTAAATGGTAATTGTAAATTTCATTTTCCAAATTTTTTAATGACTGTGTGTAGAAATGCAGTAGACTTATGTGTCTTGCTTCTGTGACTTTGCTAAACATAAAGTCGTCATCTGTGAACAGACATGGTTTATACTCTTTTCTTTTCAATCTTTAGTGTTTTCTTCTCTCCCTCTCTTTTTCCCTCTCCTTCTATTTTGTCAGTCTGGTGAAATAGATAGGACCTTCAGTACCATGGTGAAGAAGCGGTGAGAATAAACATCCTTGTAGTGTTGCCAGTTTTACGGGGACTGAGTTGAATATATCACTGTTAAGATGTTAACTGTGGAGTTCTGGAAGATATAATTTTTCAGATTGAGACAGTTCTATTTCTAGATTGCTGGTTGTATTTATCATGAATGAATGTTGGATTTTGTTACACTTTTTCTACATCTGTTGAAATGGGTATGTGGTTTTATTCTCTTATTCTGTTATTATCAAAATTATCTGGTATTTTGAATCTCAGTAACCTAGCATTTGTGGCATAAACCCCACAAAGATCAAAGATATATTTGGTCATAAAGTATTATGGTTTCTGCAAGTTTTTACTTGTTAACATTTTGTTAACAACTTTTGAATCTATGATCATGAGAAATATTTGTCTAAAATTTTCTTTTTTTGCAATAATCTGTGTCAGTTTTGGTATTAGGATTAAGCTCAACTCATAAGGGATGTTGGCTAGTATTGGTTCTTCCTCAGTTTTCTGAAAGAGTTTTTGTAAAATTGATCTTATTTCTTCCTCACTGGTGAAGCTACTTGGGCTTGTGGTTTTGTGTGTGTGTGTGTGTGTATTACAAATTTAATTTCTTAGGAGTATTTCAATTTACTGTTCTTGTCATAGTTCTGACAATATTTTCAAAGAGTTTGTCCATTTTCACCTTAATCGATTTTTCTCTATTGTTTTCTACACCCGTGGTTTTAACTTTTTCTTTTTTTCCTACATTAGGCTTTCCTTTTTTTCTGTTTTCTTAAGGTAGAAGCTTAGATCATTGATTTCATATTATTTATTTACTTTTAATAGAAGTGTCTTTTTTTTTTTTAATGTTAGCACTTAAAGCTGTAATTCCTGCTTTAGGTTTATCCCACTAATTTTTATAGGTTCTCTTTTCATTACTGTTCAGTTCAAAATACTTTTTAATTTCCCTTGTGATTTGTTCTTTTACTAGTGGGTTACTTAAAAATATGTTGCATAATTTAAAACATATTTAGGGGAAGTCCATACATTTAATTCAGCACTATTGTCAGTAATGCTATCTCATTTCAGTTCTTTGAAATATATAGTGACTTGTTTTATGGCCAGTAATCATGTAGCTGTTGATTAACCTAGTCAGAGTTTTGGTTATTGATTTGAAATCTACTGAGAGCTGCAGGGACATGTATCCCCAAATCAATCTGTAGTAATGATGGAACCCAGTGTATAGTATTGTCCTTGCTTAGCATCTCCGGTGTCTACTTCATTGGTGTCTTCTACACTCAGAAGACAGAGCATTTTACAGCCAAATTTTGAGAGTTCATGAGGATATCTTTTCTATATTGACTTTCTGTGTTTGCTTGAACAACAGATTTTTTTGTAAATAAAATAGTTCTTTTTTCTGTGGTTGCCTTTTAATTCATCATAATTTTTTTATACTCTTCAGCTTATTCAATGATAATAAAAAGTCTTATTTAATTTCACATACTGTACTGAATAAGCACTCAGAGAGACTTGAGTTTAAGCCCATTTCTTCCCTTACTATATGTGGTCAAGTTATTTAACCTCTGTAAGCCTTAATTTTCACATATGTAAAATGGGAATGATAAATCATACAGTTGTCCCTTGAATAACACATAGGTTAGAGAAGCTGATGACCCCTATGCAGTTGAAAATCCTTGTATAACTTTTGAGTTCCCCAAAACTTAACTATAGATTACTATTGACCAGAAGCCTTGTAGGTAAAATAAACCATCAATTAACACATATTTTGTGTATATGTATTATATACTGTATTCTTACAGTAAAGTTAAGCCAGAGAGAATAAAATGTTATTAAGAAAATTCTAGTGAGGAAAAAGTACATTTACATTACTATACTGATGCTATAAGTTTTACATCATCCTTTTACTAGATGAATCATTTGTTAATACCTGCATTAATAGTCTTGTATGATACAAAACACTATATATGTTACGTGCATTACTAACACTAGAGATAAAATGAAAAGATTCACTGCTGTACACCTGAAAGCAAGACATCATACAAATCAACTATATTCCAACAGAAGTTTTTTAAAATGTGAGAAATTAAAAAAAATTTAACAAATGAAAAGATAATGTGAAAAATGGAATTTATATTTATTTACAGGTATAGCAGTTCACACACTGAAAACAAAGAGGCAGCAATATGATTGCGTTAGCCTAGTATGATATGACTGTATCATGGTAGCCTAGCCTCTGCACTAATGAGTGAATCCTTGTACAGTTTTTATGGCATACAGTATTACAGTCATATTCATAGTATAGTATTATAAACACTGTTACATTTTTTAAAAACCACTTATCTGTGATGATGCGCAGTTTCTCTAATTACCAGAGAGGGAGGGACAGAGCACAGCTTGTTTTGTATGTTAATTCTCTGAGCAAAGTTAATGTATTAGAAAGAAAATTAATATATTAGTTTCGTATTAGGTATCATTTACCTTAAACCTATGTAAAGATAGACTAGTATCCACATACATTTTATGTATTCATGACACACCTAACTTGTTCTTAATTTTTTCTGTATTTCTATACCATGTGATTCATCTGTGAATTTTTTCAAATTATCATAAATCTCAAAAAAAATTTTCAGTATATTTATTGAAAAAAATCCACATATAAGTGGACCTGCGCATTTCACACCTGTGTTGTTCAAGAGTCAGTTGTACTTGCTAGATTTAAATAAAATGTGTAATTTTACTTAATTACAAAATAAAAATTTTATTTTAAGATGTATATCACTCTATGTTGATTAGTAAATAGGCCATCCTTTCAGAGCAGTAGATAGTTTATACTATTTTTGTTGCTCAGGAAAAAAAGTGGGGGGAGAAATCTCTTAAAACTGGTTGCCTCAAGGACACAGGAATAAAAATGAGAATAAATAGGGCAGAGTACTGTTGCTTTTCATCAAGAATTTATAGGAAGATGAGCAGATGCTTTTAAAATATTCTTCATGTATAACTTTTTATTTTCATTAAAAAAAATAAAATCTTTTAAAAAGTAGTGAAACTAGGTCTTAGGTTTTAAGTTTAGGTATCCCAATTAGTGGAAGATTTTTAAATAGTTCTGAAATGTCAGAATTTGTTACTTATATTCATTATTTCCCTTCCACTTATCTTTACCAATGTTAAATACATTTTAAGATATATATTTTTTCTTATTAGTAATAGAAAGACTTGAAATATCAGAAAATCAAAACTTTAAACACACAACAACTGAATTCTGTGCTTTTATAGCTTCTCTTGGTGTATTTCTCCTTCTAAAGAATATTGTCAATTACTGGAATACATGAGTGGCTGACTGATTTCAGTTAACCTTTTATTGTGACTTAATTGTCCTATCTATAAAGTCAGGTTAAATACTTGTCTTAATTCATTATTGATATTGAGATTAAATGACATGTTCATTAACTATAGGCTGTGATAATTATGATATTCTAGGGATTTTCTGTGTGATTATGTGATTTAATATCTTTAACTTTAGCTCTTTGATATAAAAATTGTCATTATATGTAAGTCCATTAGGATTTTTAGTGTTCAGAAGTATTTGGGGAAAATTTTTGTCGTTTCATCTCATTTTAAAAAATGAGACTGATACTAAATGATCAGATTGCAATTCTTCAGAATTTTAAAGATGATAAAAATTATTAATTAAGTGAATTACTAAGAAAGTTTTTTTTTAATTGGCCTATAGTTATTTTACAGTGTTATATCTGTGCCTGCCTTACTGTAATGAAGAAGTTTTGGTGGATAGGTTTAAAGTATAGAATATTTTGAGAAACTTGATAAAATTAACCCCCAAAACTATTACAGGTATTTTCAAAATAAAGTTTGTATATTTAGTAATTTATTAAATTGTAGAATCTGTTGTTGCATTTGTCTTCATTATATGGTCTTAAGACTTCCTTAAGGCAGAAAGTGAAGAGAAACTAAAGAGCCTCTTTATTGAAACTGAGAGAGTGAGAAAGCTGGCTTAAAACTCAACATTCAGAAAACTAAGATCATGGCATCCGGTCCCATCACTTCATGATAAATAGATGGAGAAACAGTGGAAACAATGACAGACTTTATTTTCTTGGGTTCCAAAATCACCGCAGATGGTGACTGCAGCCATGAAATTAAAAGACGCTTGCTCCTTGGAAAAAAAGCTAGGACAAAGCTAGACAGCCTATTAAAGAGCAGAGGCTTTACTTTGCCAGCAAAGGTCCATCTAGTCAAAGCTGTGGTTTTTCCAGTAGTCGTGTATGGATGTGAGAGTTGGACCATAAAGAAGGCTAAGTGCCAAAGAATTGACGCTTTTGAACTGTGGCATTGGAGAATACTCTTGAGAGTCCTTTGGACAGCAAGGAGATCAAACCAGTGAATCCTAAAGGAAGTCAATCTTGAATATTCATTGGAAGGACTATGCTGAAGCTCCAGTACTTGGACCACCTGATGTAAAGAGCTGACTCATTAGAAAAGACTCTGATGCTGGGAAAGGTTGAAGGCAGGAGGAGAAGGGGATGACAGAGAATGAGATGGTTGGATGGCATCACTGACTCAATGGACATGAGTTTGAGCAAGCTCTGGGAGATGGTAATGGACAGGGAAGCCTGATGTGCTGCAGTCCACGGGGTCGCAAAGAGTCAGACACAACTGAGAGACTGATCAACAAAAAGAATAGAATATTTCATCAGTGTCTAGAAAAATGTATATAACTTAATGTAACTTCAGTACTATTAAAACTAAGTTTTGATTATGACCTAGAAACCAAAAATAAGAAATTTAGGGGAGCTTTTAGAGACTTTAGATAAGTATTACACTGACTCAGAATCAAAATACTGATTTAAGTTAGAAAAATACCTGCTTCATGATGATAGCTCGTTTAGTGTCTTTGTCTACTCTGCCATTTAGGCAGGATTTATAATATAAATTAATATAAATTGTATTAAATATAATATAAATTTATTAATAAATTAGTAAAAATTAAGTTTTATTATGATAAAACTGGGCTTCCCTTGTGGCTCAGCTGGTAAAGAATCCGCCTGCAATGCGGGAGATCTGGGTTTGATTCCTGGGTTGGGAAGATCCCTTGGAGAAGGAAAGGCTACCCACTCCAGTATTCTGGCCTGGAGGATTCCATGGAACTTACAGTACATGGGGTCGCAAAGAGACACTAATGAGTGACTTTCCCTCACTCACATGATAAAACTATGTCTCTTCAGGATGTCAATATGTGCTGTTCATTAAATTTCTTGTGATACCTTCATTTTTCTTTAGTATTCACATTCAGCAAATTACCACACTAAGTAACTGAAATCATGTCAATTATCATTTTAAATGTTATTTAAGATTAAAAATGTTACTTAGAAAATCATTGGGAAATGATCTTGATGTCTCTGAATCATGAGGAGGAGGCTGTTACCATTTTAATCTAAGCTTTAGAAAAGAAAGTAGGGATTTAAATAGCAGGATGATTTTTATATTTAATGTGAGGAAATTTTTCTGGATGTTCAGAACTGTTATGAATGAAGTGGGTTGTAAAGAATTCTTTCTGGGTGTTTCTTCCTAAAAATATGCTCACCCACTTGCTTATTACTTTAACTGCTATGTTCATTGGTGGCATGTGTTTGTGAACTCTTGTGTAATTGAAAGGATTATTTGACATTTAAAATTCTAACATTAGTACTTGTGTTTTTTTCTTTTCCTTAGGAGGAGCATATTATTTAATATCTAGAAGTCTAGGGCCAGAATTTGGTGGTGCAATTGGCCTGATCTTCGCTTTTGCCAATGCTGTCGCAGTTGCTATGTATGTGGTTGGATTTGCAGAAACTGTGGTGGAGTTGCTTAAGGTAATTCACCTTTTTCCGATCATTTGTATCCTGGATCTTCTCTGAGGATTTACGTGCCATTCACCATGTAAGATGCCATGAAAGCAGCAAGGAACATAAAACTCGTCCTTCGAGAAGTTTAGTGTGGGAGACAGACCAACAAATGTCAGAAATGGGTAACTGCAGGAGGTCTTGACAAACTAGGAGGATCACTTAACTTGCCATCCTGGAGTAGGATGGCAGAGATGTGTCAAGACAGCATTTTCAAAGGAAGGGAGTCAAGACATTAGCACCCAGATAGGAGAGGTGAGATATGGTATGAGGGAAATAGGAAAGAAAAGAAAACAAAGACCTGGAAGGGTTAGAGTATGGTGTCTTATTAAAAAAAAAAAACAAACACAAAACTGGAAATACTTCAGTATGGCTGAAGCACAGAGTGACACAAGGTTTAAGATAAGAGGGAGGAAAGAAAGGATCAAGTCAGGAAGGGTCTTGTTTGCTGTTAAACCTGGATTGTATCTTAACTGGAGTTGAGATCCATGATGATCAGATTTGGTGCCTCAAGAAATATGATTACAGTGTAGAGAATTGTGAGGGGTCACAACTGGACATGGAGACAATTTAAAAGGTTGTAGCTATCCTGGGAGAAGAGATGTTGGTGAATATTAAATCCGTGATGAGTGGAGCTGGAGAGATGTATTTGAGTGGTTTTTAATAAGTTGAGTAAGTGGACTTGATTGATGGGATGTGGGAAATTAGAGAACAAGAAAGGAGGACTGATTTAGATGGATGGTAATGCCATTTTCCGTGAGATAGAGAACACAGAACATTTCAGTTTGGGATGTCTAATTTGGTGTATGTAAGTCAAGCTGGCCAGGAAGTGGTTGGTGATACTGCCCTGGAGTTGAGAAGAGAACTTAGTTGAAAAGAGTAATTAGTATGTGTGTAGTTAAAGCAGTAGAAATAGGATTCAGTTTTATTAACTGAGAAGAATCTTGAATGACACCTGTAGTTGTTCATGTTAGGTTGTAACTTCTTATACTGTACTATTTGGTACATTAGGAAGTGTAACATCTGAAAAGGACTGATACTTGCATTGGCCTTGACCTTAGCTACCTAGGCCAAAGGGACAGAGAAAAGGAAGTAAGCAAACAGTACAATCATTAAGAATTCATAGTCTTTCATTGCTTAATTTAGTATATGTTTTTAATGTTATCATGTTAGCCACAAATAATTTTGTTCTTAGAATGGAACAGTGTGACTTTGGACAGCTGCATGAAAGTGTGTTCATCTCTTTTCCTTATGCATTGGAAGAGACTGTTGAAAGCTGAATTCACTAACAACAATGAATACAAAATATATTTCTGCTTTGTAACTTTAAAATAATCCTATTAGTACTACTTAGTCATATTATGATTTTTTTCTTTGCTTGTTAGCAATCCATTTCTTTAATTTGAGTCTTTATAAATATAGCAGTATTAATATTTGATCATATTTTTGATGTCTTCAGATGTTTGAGTGACATCTTAATAGTAAATAATAATTCATTCTTTTTTGCTAGATCTCCCTATTCATTCCTTAAATAGGAATTTATTCAATTTCTATCTGTGAAGAACTGTGATATCTCTAAAATGTTTCAAAAAGAATGGAAGAATTTAGCTGAAGTAAATAATATTTTTCATTCTATTATTTTCTTTTTGTAGGAACATTCCATACTTATGATAGATGAAATCAATGATATTCGAATTATTGGAGCCATTACAGTGGTGATCCTTTTAGGTATCTCAGTAGCTGGAATGGAGTGGGAGGCAAAAGTAAGTAATGGTATCATTGGGACCTCTGTAAATGTTGAATGTACAAACATTCAGAGCTTATGTTTTAGGTATGTTCTAAGGTATGGTAATACCTTTAGATTTTGAAGGTTCCTAAGTGGCCATTTTCAAAGACGTTTACATACAAGGTCATTTCTATTTGGCAAGGTGGGGAGTATTTGGAAATAATAGTCATTTGAAGAGGTAATCAAAGATATGTAAGAAAAAATGAATTACGGAGTATGTCAGGGAGTTACTAAAGGTAATATCAGTACTATAATTTTTTTCTCTATTTTAACATTTGTGGTGTTAGTGCATTTAACATGCACATCTTTAACTCATTTTGGAAATAGTTGGCATGACCCTACTTTTGCTCTCCATTTTCCCCCAATGTATTGAACATTCTGAGATTGCTCCTTTAACAAAAAGTTATTAAGCACCTGCTTTGTGCTTAGCACTGTGTGAGGCTCTGGGAAAACAAGACAGAAATCTTTTCCCTTAACGGGAGTTATATTCCAGTGGCGTTGAATTGGTGTATCGACACAGTATATTTGATTTTGATTTTTAACGTTTAAAATTTCAGGCTCAGATTGTTCTTTTGGTGATTCTACTACTTGCTATAGCTGATTTCGTCATAGGAACATTTATCCCATTGGAGAGCAAGAAGCCCAAAGGTTTCTTTGGTTATAAGTGTAAGTAAGAAAGAATATGTTTTTTTTTTTTTTTAAGGTACACATTATAGCATTCTAGTGTTAAATACATTTAGTACATTTTTCATATTTTGTAATGTAATTGAGTTTGGTGTAGTGACTAACGCTAATTGACAGTCCAGTTTAGTTTGGTTTCTTTACATTTATTGTATAATTGGAATAAAAAAATCACTTTTATTTATATCTTTCATTTTTCATCATTAGCAAAACGAAAGGTAATAAAACAGAGAAATCAGTGCTACTGAGGAAAAGTACTTTTCTCATTTGGGGAATTTGTTACTGAAATTGTAACTTCTGTTCTAATGTTGCCTTTCCATTCTTTTAGTTGTATTTAAACACAATAGTCTAAAAGTGCCTGAGACTGTGAAAGCAACTAGAAATAGTTTCTTAATGTAATTCTACAGTTTACATTATTAATTGTGTGAGAATTTTCCAGTTTTCATCTTCCATAACCCTTTTCATTCTGCCTGTTAACTTTCACTACAGGTGTAATTTATGTGTCATTTATTATTTTATAAAGTGTCTTGCTGTATCTCCGCCCCACTCCCTCCACTGAGCTGCCATTCTGAACCTTCTCTTCAAGGCAGAATGAAAGCCAGAGAGAAGAGTTGCAATAGCATCAGAGTTGCTTTTCCCTTAGGGTAAAGGGTCTGCCTATGTTAGATTGACAAAAACTCCTTGTTTTTTTTAGTCTCCTGACTCTCAGCAACATTGTATTTAGCTGTCCCATTCTCCTTTGATGTCAGACACTGTATTCTAGTGAGTTCTTTCCTACCTGATTCTCTGGTCGCTCTTTTACTCCTGTTAACCCTTCTCTTCTTTCATCCTCTAAATGTCAGAGTTGTACAGTGTTGTCCTGGGCCTTCTAACTATATTCTTTCCTTTGGCAGTATCTATTCTCATGGCTCAAAATGCTTTCAAGAGACTGACATGTTTCTATTTCTGGGTCTCTCCTTTAAACTCCAGATATAAATATATATTCAACTGCTTATTTGATGTCCCTCCTAACTAACCCTTCTTGAACTTCTCCATTCTGATACATGAAAGAAGTCAGGATCTCAGTGTTTTCTACTTGTTCTCTTTCCAGTCCTCCCATCAGTACATTATTCTGCCATCACTAGATTGAACCACTACAGTAACCTTCTAATTGGTTCCCCTGCTTCAGATGCTGATCCTTCAGTCCATTGTCTCTGCAGCATCCACATAAGCATCGATCATACCATGTCATTTGCATGATTCTGTGCCCACCTTGGCTTTTCATTATATTGAGGACAAAATCTAAACTCTTATAAAATAAACTTTTGCATGATCTCACCCCTGCTGATCCCTTCCATTTATTTCATTTCATCTCCCCCCGTACTGTGAGAGCTTTGCCTTCTTTCTGTTCTTCAAAACTGCTAAACCTTCTTCCTGCCTCAGGGCCTTTCTGTATGTCTTGGTTATTCCTGGTGTACTCTTTCCCTGGAACGTCGCATGGCTGATTCCTGCTCCATAAAGTCTCAACTTAAGTGTTAACTCCTTAGTTGCATCACTTTAGCTTTGTGTAATAAACACATTGAATTAGATTATCTCTCTCTGATTATTTGTCACAACACCCTATTTCCCTTGAGTACTTTTACTGCTGTTTGCAGTGGCCTTTTTTTTTTTTTTTTAAACTTATTTGGTAGCTCCCTATGGATACTACAAGGGCTTCCTTCCCTTATAGCTCAGTGGGTAAAGAATCTGCCTGCAATGCAAGAGACTTGGGTTCAATTCTTGGGTCAGGAAGATCCCCTGGAGAAGGAAATGGCAACCCACTCCAGTATTCTTGCCTGGAGAATCCTATGGACAGATTCATGGCAGGCTATGGGGTCACAAGAGTTGGACACAACTTAGCAACTAAACTACAACTACTGCTACTACTATTGATACTTTTAAGTTCCATGAAGGTAGCTTGTTGCTATTGGACTTCCTCAGTACCTTGAGATACCAGATGGCTCCAGTATTGGCACATGGTGTATACTCAGATACGGGATGGATGGATGAATGGATGGATGAATGACAGTTTATTGTTTATTTCTATTTGAGGACCTATTAGAATAGATGGAAATAGTAGGAACTGGTTGACACTTTCATTATTACTGAAATGGAAAGGGCCTTTACCTAGTTTGTCTTAGCTAAAAATTATCTAGATGCCTGATGGATAGCCTCAAAAGTGAAACAGTTCACCCCTAGGAAATAGAGAAAACAGTACAGATAAGTTGGATGTAAGGGGAAAAAACAGTTCCAGGTTAGTGTGAACTTTTTCTTCTTCTACCTGCTTTCTTGTTTCTTTGACCTCTTGGCCTGTCTTAAGAATCAAGTTAGAGGTATTTCAAACATAATTAGTAAGGTATACAAAATAATAGTGCATGAATCAGATCAAACCACCATTTTGGATGTAAACTGTTTTCCTCATACAAGAAAAGAGGAACACCAATACTTGAATCTGAAAATATTCAAGAATTTACCAGTTACTGGAACTGAAGAAAAGTCAGGGATCATAGATCACCACTTACTCTTAATCTAAAATTTTACAGCCTAATCCACTATCCATTAATTGCCAAAAATATTTTATTCTCTATAGCTGAAATATTTAATGAGAACTTTGGGCCAGATTTTCGAGAAGAAGAGACCTTTTTTTCTGTATTTGCCATCTTTTTTCCTGCTGCAACTGGCATTCTGGCCGGAGCAAATATCTCAGGTGATCTTGCAGTAAGTATTATAAAGTACTTTACTGATTTCATATAAAAATGATATACATATATTTGTTTTTAAAGGTAGACTTTAAAAAACGTTTTTGTCTTCTAGGATCCTCAGTCAGCCATACCCAAAGGAACGCTCTTAGCCATTTTAATTACTACGCTGGTTTACATAGGAATTGCAGTATCTGTAGGTAAATAACCTTACATTTCTCTCTGTGTTTCAGGCATTTAATGATGTATGTACTATAAATATTCGTTTTCATGACATTATATTTCTGACTTTTAAATTAAGAGCTATTTCAATAAAAAGACATGGAGTTGTGTATTTTACTTTAAAAGTACTTAAGTAAGCTAGTAGTGACTTAATACATGTTGTCTAAGCCACCAAGTATTCTATTGTTTCTTGTCTGGGATTTTTATTTAATCATATAGTAAGTTAGAAAGTTATGTAAAATCTCATCGGCAGGTTCTTAAATTTCACTGAGACATATTTACAGAAAATATAATTCGTGTGTAGAAGTAAATGAATTTTACTTTCTGATCTTCACAAATTTTAGCATATTTTTGTTTATGATGGTTATTTTTTATATTTTTATATAATCTTACTCTATTAGGATTATTTCAAGGCCATTATGCAGAACCTGACATATTTTACCATAAAAATTTGATTTCAATTAATAGGAGATACTGCATTGAAGGAAAAGTATTACTAAATTAATGATTTTAAGCTATTTTAATACATTGATGGAATCATAATATTATAGTACTTGAAGAAAGGACTTAAGAGGTGAGCCAGTCTCTAAATCTTTTATGTGTGAGGAAGCCAATTTTGCTGCCAAAAATAAGATAATGGCACTGCCTTTAAAAATTGTTTTCACGACAAAGAGGGTTTTGGTGTTTTTATTTATAAGTAAGTAAATAATTTTGAAATACCAATTTAAGATAGGTTCTTTAACTGAAACATTCTAGTCTAGAAAAAAATTTAATAACTACTGATTTTACATATAATCTGCATACACTGACTATAGATGCTGTCTTGTCTTGAATTTATTGTACATTCATAAAATTAAAGACTATCCAGAAATCATATTCCTAAAGTATAAGCATTGTGTTTAATGTCTAAATTCAAAAATTAAGGTTACAGTTAAAAATTTTAATTTTACTACAAGAATAAATCATAGTCTACTACTAATCAAAAGAATCACAAGCTCCAAATTCATTGACTATAGAATATAGATTTTTCATAGTATTTGATTATTTAGTCTGCTGCAAATCTCAGATACTATATAGTTTCTTTAATTTTTTCTTTTTTTTTTTATTGCAGTAGAGTTGATTTACAATGTTGTTAATTCCTGCTTTACAGCACAGTGACTCAGTTATATGTGTGTATACATTATTTTTACTAATCTTTTCCATTATAGTTTATCCTAGGATATTGAATATAGTTCCCTGTGCTATATGGTAGAACTTTGTTTTTTATTCATTCTATGTGTAATAGCTTACATCTGCTTACCCCAGAGTCCCAGATTATCCCTCCCCGACTCCTCCCACCTTACATTTTCATATTATCAAGGTGGACTTACTTTATACAAAGGTTTAAATAGAATTATATAATTCATTCATGTTTAAATTACTTTTCCTCACAGAAGATTGACGTTACCTCAAGTCTGATCTTTGGCACATTTTAAATATAAAGTATTCAGAGTATGTGAAACTATTTCTGCCATTTGGAACTCTTTCAACATAGTGTTTCTGTATTTGCTTTAGGACATTTTAATCAAATAGTGCAGGAAATTATTTTGCTAATATATCATTTTCACAGTGATGTTTGAAAGATTTTAAGTGTATATATATATACATACTTAATAAGGTTTCATTTCACTGACTCAATACTGGGGACCATGATGCTTTCCAGATTCTGTTCCAGGTAAAGCTTTCTTAACTGTAATGCTTATATTAATATTATAAGCAAGTACATACAGTCAGGACCATAAATTTCTTTATGGGTATATATAATTTTGAAATGAAGGTAGATGTTAGCTTGATTATTTGTCCTCATTGTCACTTATGCTTCAGGTTCATGTGTTGTTCGGGATGCTACTGGGAACATTAATGACACCATTGTAACAGAGCTAACAAACTGTACTTCTGCAGCTTGCAAATTAAACTTTGATTTTTCATCTTGTGAAACCAATCCTTGTTCCTATGGCCTAATGAACAACTTCCAGGTGAGCATCAAATTTATATTATACAAACATTCTGTGATCATCTAGAGGTCAAACTGCTGTCAATTCTGCCAGAGTATAGCAAAAAGTTTTTGCTATTGCTTTATACTCAGATACCCTGGAGAAGGAAATGGCAACCCACTCCAGTATTCTTGCCTGGAGAACCCCATGGAGGGAGGAGCCTGGTAGGCTACAGTCCACGGGGTCGCAAAGAGTCGGACACGACTGAGCGACTTCACGTCACTTCACTATACTCAGATATCAGTGAAGACGGCATGCAGCCAACAGTGCATGCTCAGTCATGTCCAACTCTGTGCAACCCCATGCACTTCAGCCTGCCACACTCGCCTGTCCATGGCATTTTCCAGGCAAGAATACTTGAGTGGGTTGCCATTTCCTCCTCCAGGAGACCTTCCTCACCCAGGGATTGAACCAGTGACTGCTGCATTGATAGGTGGATTTTTTACCACTGTGCCATTTGGGAAGCCCCATGTAAATAATTGGGCAAACAGAAAAATATAAAAGAATGAAACCTGAGCCTGTTCGGGGGCAAAAGGGCCCCAGAGGTAACACTGGGATATAGGTAACACTTCTATAATAGGGTATAATAAATAGTAATTATATATAGTATACTGTTTGAGAAAGTAAGAAAGCATCTCACACATGGTCATATATGCTGGGCCTATTTCTGGTTTCTCAGTTGTGTTCCATTGATCTTTGTGTCTGTCCCTCCAACAATGCCATACTTTCTTGAGTACTGTAATTAGATTGTCAGTCTTAAAATCAGGTAGCTTGATTCCGCTCACTTTATTCTTTTTTCAAAATCATTTTAGCTATTTTAGTTCTTTTGCTTTTTCAGATAAATTTTAGAATAATCTATGTTTATCTACAAAAAGTCTTGCTGGAATTTTGGTAGGAAATGTATTAAACTTGTACATCAGTTTGGGGAGAATGGATAGCTTTACACTGTTCCAGTCCATGAACACATATATTCTACCCTTTATTTATATCTTCTTTGACTTCCTTCATCATTATTATGTAGTTTTCAGAATATCAGTCCTGTATATTTTTTGTTAGATTTACACCTAAGTATTTTGTTTTTATTTTTGAGCAGTTTAAATCCGTACTAACTGAAATGAATTCAGCTTTCTGATTTGAGATTTCCCCCTAATTCCTCTATATATAAATGCCCTTTTAATTATTGATCAGTATCAGCAGTCTTATTTAATTAAATATGGCTAATATTGTGATACTGTGTTAAACCACCATTGAACAGCAGAATTAAATTATTAATTTAATTTGTGATGAGTTGACTCACTGGAAAAGACTCTGATGCTGGGAAGGATTGGGGGCAGGAGGAGAAGGGGACGACAGAGAATGAGATGGCTGGATGGCATCACCGACTCGATGGACATGAGTTTGAGTGAACTCCGGGAGTTGGTGATGGATAGGGAGGCCTGGCGTGCTATGATTCATGGGGTCGCAAAGAGTCGGACACGACTGAGTGACTGAACTGAACTGAACTGAAAAGTTTGTGAAATAGTAAACATATGAACTCCGTAAAGATTAGCAGTAGTAGTAGTAGTTTAGTCACTAAGTCATGTCCGACTCTTGTGACCCCATAGACTGTAGCCTGCTAGGCTTCTCTGTCCATGGGATTCTCCAGGCAAGAATACTGGAGTGGGTTGCCATTTCCTTCTCCAGGGGATCTTCCTGACACAGGAATCGAACCTGAGTCTCCTACATTGCAGGCAGATTCTTTCCCAACTGATCTATAAAGGAAGCCCCAATAAAGATTAGTATTGCTGCTCAAGTATTTGCAGAATATCAGTCCTGCTTTTTATTTATTCTATTTTTGTAAAATTTATGAGTTTTAGATAAGATTTATAAGATAAAAAGAACTACTAAAATTTGGAGGATATTTTGAGAGTTGCTTGATAATTCTCAGGATGCTAGAAAGAAAAAACTCAAAGGGATAGATAGATTCAGGAGATTAAAACAAGATATTTTATGGTAAAGTTATAGAATAGAGCTACAAATTCAAAGTGGAAAATAAAAATTCTGCTTCCTCGTGTTTTTCTAGTAATACTTAAACCTAATAAAACAGAATAGTTGAGGATTTAATGTATTTCAGAGCATTATGTAGAAATATTATGTAGAATCTGTGTAGTTTACATGAACATTGTTAATGGCATTATGTATATTTTCTTTTGTATAGTTTCAAACAATTAGCTGCACTTTCAGTGGTTAAAAATATTGAACTCAATTATGTAATAGATGTTTGTTTTTTTCTAGTCACAAGACTAGGCAAAATCATAGAATGAAAGAAAGTATTCATGTCCAGCTAATTATTCAGGCCAATTCTGACATTGATATTGTGTATGAAAGGCACAAATGTTGGTCTCTGCCCAGTGACTGAAAATGCCAATCAGATTTCTGTGTTGTTGCCTTAGACTACAAAAGTATGTTGTCTTTATTAAGTCTAAGTATGGAAAGTATGGACTTACTTAATCAAAGTATAGGAGTTTGGTATATGTAAATTTGCTTTTCTAATTTAAGTAAATTTTTTAAAAGTACTTTGTGAAGTGATAGAGAATGGAAAGAAAATTCTGTCAAATTATTAATTGCTTGTCACTTGGAGAATGAAGAATGGTGAATAGAACATTACTGAGGAGCATATAAATGGAGACTCCATCATGAAATCTATACAAAGGCACACTGTATAATGCTATTTTGCATATAATTGATAAATATATGTATATATAATTGAGTCACCTTATCTTAAATGTTTAATTTTATTTAGTTTTATGTTTCTTATTATATTTCTGTATTTTAATGTCCTCAGAAACCTTTGACTCACCATTGTTTAATAAACAAAGTGTGCTGATCATTCACTACTAGTAAAATTTTTTGACTCACCATTGTTTAATAAACAAAGTGTGCTGATCATTCACTACTAGTAAAATTTATAATGGATAGATCAAATTAACAGTACCTAAATCCATTAAACAGTTCTTGCAAATCGACTTTATATTTTGACAGATTTTAAAGGTACACAAGGAAAACCTACCCCACCTACTTACCCTTCATTTGTATTTATTAGTTGTTTATCTTTGTAGGTATAGTATTTTTCTCCTCAAACCATGAGAATAAATTATGACATCACAGCACGACAGTGAGAGTGAAGCACGTAGAACACTGCGAGCGCGGTGGATTAATTACCCCGGGCAGCCCAGTGCTGGTGAAGCCCTGCTGTCCTAATGTGTATTCATGTCCGTAGTTCCTCACTTGCTCCAGTAATGCCCCAGGTCACTTTTTCCTGATCCAGGATTCAGTCTTTTGTCACATGTGGCCTTTAGTTGTGTTATTTTAAAATGCTTTAACCTAGAGCAGTTCATAGCTTGCTTGTTTTTAACCCTTCAAGATGTTGACATTTTGAAGGGTTCAGGAAAATTACTTTGCATTATGCTCCTCAGTTTGGGGTTTATTTTATTGCCTTCTCATCATCTAAGTTAGTGATATATATTTTTTTTAATTTAACTTCCTTATAGGAAATATTTGAACATATTCAAAGAGAGAGAAAGCAATCTAATGTACCTGACATACACATTTTCTAGCTTCATCAGTTATTAAAGCATGGCTAGTAGTGTTTTGATTATGACCCCCAATTCACAGATTACTTACAGGCAATTCCTAGACTTAAATCTTTTTGACTGGATATTTCAACTTTTAGCTTAAAAAAAATAAGTATTCTTTAAAATCAAACAGAAGACATAACCACGATTCCAATCTACTATCTTAACATCAAGGAAAAAAAAAGAAACAACCTTCCTGACAGAAGTGTATCATACCAGTTTGGAGTATTATTGTGCACCTCAGTCTGATTAACTGTCTAGATCTACCCACCAGTTGACTAGAAATAGAGGTGAGAGGAACAAATTAAACAAGGCATGGAGATTGTCAGCAAAATCCAGAGCATAGGGTTTCTCTAGGAGAAATAATATAAAAATATTAAAATTTAAGGAAAGGATGAATCTGTGGATTGAAAAAGACTTAAGACAAAACCACCAAATATAAAGTGTAATCCTTTTGTGGATCCTGATTTGAATGAACTATTTTAAAAAGCAAGAAAAGAAAAAGAATTCCAGAATTGTGCATCAATTGAGTATTGATGCATTGTGGACGCTGTTAAAGAATTAAGCAGTTTTCAAGATGCGACAGTGACTGTAGTTACAGTTTTTAAAAGTTCTTACCCATTAGAGGTACGCACTGAAACATTTATGCATGAAATGATATCTGGAACATTTATGTGTGAAATATAATAATGCAAAGATTGGCCTGTTGAAACTGATGCATATTTTGTAGTTGGGCATGCTCTTCTCGTTGCCATTGTGTTTGCCTCTGATGTTGTACAGAATGAAAAGGTTTTTTTTACATTAATTAAGGGTTGGTGATACATCATTTTCAGAAGTTTATAATGCATGTATGTAACCATTATTACTGTGGACTATTGCTTTTGTTATCATATTCTCCCCAGTATTACTATTAGTGTTCTTCATAGGAATAGTAAAGATGTATAATGTTGTGGATTTTTTTGAATTGTATATGACTTACTTTTCCATTGTCACTTTTTAAGGTAATGAGCATGGTGTCAGGCTTTGCACCATTAATTTCTGCAGGTATCTTCTCAGCCACTCTTTCTTCTGCATTAGCATCTCTTGTGAGTGCACCCAAAATATTTCAGGTGAGTATTTTCACACTGGAAATTTTATTAAAGAGATAGGCAAGGTAATATATTTCAAATGGGATTTTTAATATTTTTAAATGATTTATTTACTTCTATCAACCCTGTGTATTTATATGATACATGCCAACACATATATCAAGAGTGGCATATTTAATTTTATGCACAGGAATGTGGATATTATATTTATATAAACAGTTGTGCATTTATCCACTGACAGGGTATAATTTTTGAGTTGTATTTCTGGAAGTGGTAATGAATTTTTGCTTTTTTGACATACTCTGTTAGCATAAATTTTCATGTCTTACCAAGGATAAAAAGTACCATAAATCAAAAGAAGATACTTTATCTTGTTCCTATTAGCATAATGCCAAAATAAGTGTTTTATTTTTATGAATATTTGAATGTCTAGTATGTGCCATACATTATGTTGGGTGCTCAGGATATAATGATAAATAAAACATTATCTCCCTTTCAGTTCAGTTCAGTTGCTCAGTCGTGTCCAACTCTTTGCGACCCCATGAATTGCAGCACGCCAGGCCTCCCTGTCCATCACCAACACCCGGAGTTCACTCAAACTCATTATCTCCCTTTGCTGCTGCTGCTAAGTCGCTTCAGTCGTGTCCGACTGTGCGACCCCATAGATGGCAGCCCAGCAGGCTCCCCCGTCCCTGGGATTCTCCAGGCAAGAACAGTGGAATGGGTTGCCATTTCCTTCTCCAATGTGTGAAAGTGAAAAGTGAAAGTGAAGTCACTCAGTTGTGTCCGACTAGTAGCGACCCCGTGGACTGCAGCCCACCAGGCTCCTCTGTCCATGTGATTTTCTAGGCAAGAGTACTGGAGTGGCTTGCCATTGCCTTCTCCGTTATCTCCCTTTAGTGAGCATCAAATAAATAAACAGCTGATACTGCATAGAAAGTACTTTTTATTACTAAAACAAATGAAGTATTGATTCTGCAGCTTTGTTCTTAATTTCTTGTTATAATTAATACAGTAGAGGTGCAGAATATTTCCTAAAACTATTTACAATATTGTCTTAAGAAAAGTGATTTTTATAATTAGGATTTTTATTTGCTTTCAGTCTTAGATTTGGACTTGGTTTTCTTAAAATAGGTCAAACATCTATCATACTTCTCAAGCTTCCACACTTCTATATATATGCCTGCTTCTTTGACTATTCTTGTAAGACTATCAACCTGATGTGGGGTAAAATAGATAAAAAGATGTGCTGTGATTCATGGGGTCACAAAGAGTCAGACATGACTGAGCAACTGAACTGAACTGACAGTGTATTCTAAATCTCCTGCCTTTCTGATACTGGAAATGTTTGACTCTTCTTTACAATTTGTTGATAAAGCAGTATGAGAAGAAAAAAAAGAGGACCAAGAATTAGAAACTTGGGTTCGTTTCCTGATTAACCTGTTGTAACTGTAAGCTGATCTGTATGTCTTATTTGGATGTATTCCATTTTAATGTTTACATTTCTTTACTAGGCTCTATGTAAGGACAACATCTACCCAGCTTTCCAGATGTTTGCTAAAGGTTATGGGAAAAATAATGAACCTCTTCGTGGCTATCTCTTAACATTCTTAATTGCACTTGGATTCATCTTAATTGGTTAGTCTGTACATGTGTGCTGATGCAGATTTTGGTGCATTTATAGTATTAACTGTCAACATTGAGTCATTAAGTCATAAAATGTTACTTTGCCTGCTATACTAAGTTTCTTTTTGATCAAAGGAAAAGAGTTTAGAAAATACTGCAGATAATAACATTCATTAAATATTTGCTCAAACTCATACCCTCACTAACTCCCTATTAGGCTAAAGGGAGCTCCTAGGTTCTTATCCCTAAAACAAGTATGATAATAGCATAGGGTAAAGGATTACAATGTCTTCCATGAAGATAGAACCTCTGCTGATCTTTTGGCTCCTTTGCCTCTGATTAGGAAGCTAATGAGTCTTAAAGAACTTTTGGACTTTTGATTATACCATGGAAACTAACTTTCTCATCTGATGCTTAAAAATGTATCTGGTATAGCTACTTTTTGAGAACAGGTTGGCAATATTTAGTAAAGTTTCTTATGATCCACCAGTTCTTAGAGCTTTGTACCCTGCAGAAACTTACATATATAAGAATATTTTTAGTGTCATTAATTATAATAGTGAAAAATGGAAACAACCCAAGTGAAATAGCAGAATAATATTCAGCAGTAAAAATGTGAATAAACTTGGTTTTCATATGTTAATATGGATGAATCTCAAAAATAATGAATTTAAAAAAATCACTGAATGATAATATAGTATGATGTAATTTATGTAACTTTTAAAACATCCAAAACAGTGCTCCATAATCCTTGTGAACCGTTTATGTGTGTAGGAAAACAGTATAACGTCACTGGAAAGAGTATTTCAACTTTGGGAGAGTGAGTCATAAAGGAGGTTTCTACTGTGTACTTAGGATATGATTTAAAGTATATGAAGTATGTATAGCAAAGTTCATTCAATCTGGGTTGTGGATTTAGGAGCATTATGCATTATCTAAAGGTTTGAAATGACTCATAGTTTTGAAAAGTTACAAAATGTCTAATATGTCAGCTAAATGTGCTTCATGTTTCTTTTGCAGCTGAATTGAATGTTATTGCTCCAATTATCTCTAACTTCTTCCTTGCATCATATGCACTGATCAATTTTTCAGTATTTCATGCATCACTTGCAAAATCTCCAGGTGACTTTACATTTTCTTTAAAAGTTTCATAAATGTGGCAATGTTTGATTTTAGAGAAAATAAAACTTTAATACATGTCAAAAGATGGCATGTGTGGAATTAGTCCACTAATGCTTCATTCTGCCTTTGTAGTTGAGTCAAGTTGAGTCTTCAGAGATCTATCATGCAGTATACTGGTAAACAATGTCTGTTTCTTGCTTCAAATAATTAAAAATAGCATTAATCTCATATTCTGGCTAACTATGAATTATTTTGTTTTTTTCTGTATTTATCAGTTCTAAGAGCATTGTTATGATATTGTACCCTATCCAGGAATATTTTTAACACAATGAGTTCTGTGGAATTCTAATATAAGGGGTCTTTATCAACTAAAAAATTACTCCATTTACAGTTTTTATGGGTATTTTGTTATAAACCATGACAACATTTGGGCATCAGAGAAGGAAATGAAGTAACAAAAACACTTGCTTCTTTGGGCCTGGAAGTTTCTCAGAACAAGAAAGATAAAACATGGGAACTTAGGACACAAACATCTCAACTTCAGTTTTTAAGAATATAAAGTTTAGAGATGGATGTGGGTGTAGCTATAGAAGGGCAGCACAAGGGATTCTTGTGTTGAACTTTTCTTTAGCTTGACTTTTAATATCAGTATTTTAGCTGTGATATTTTGGTATCATTTTGCAAGATGTTATCACTGGGAGAAATTAGGTAAAGGGTCCCCAGAATCTCTGTATTATTTCTTAAAACTTTGTGTGAATCTGCAGTTATCTCAAAATTAAAAGTTTAAATTTTAAAAAAGAATATAAATTTTATTGAAATGAAACACTTCCCCAAATGATAAGATATATTTCTGTAGTCAACCCATAGTTTTTCCAGCAAGTAGATGAGGTTTTTTAACAATTCTGAAGAACAGTTTATTTGAATTGTTTTTCTGTATTCATTAACATATGGATGTGTCTTGTGCTAAAAATCAGAAAATAAAATCTCATTATTAAGGACTCAATTTCAAACCTAATTTTTTAATCTTCTCTGATTTTTAGCATTCACTGAGTTGAGGTTGATTTGTATTTTTTTAGTAAGGGCTTTTTGAATAGGGAACTAGTAAGATAGGATCATGTTGATGTAAACAGATGTGCCCACTTCATGGCTATCAAGAATCATGACATTATTATCAGTAATGGTCTATGACTTTACTGTTTAATTAGCTTTACAGTTCACATTTAAAGACTTCTCAATGTAGCAGCCACAGAGAAATTTATTTTGTGCATGCATATGTACCACTGTCTAAAGCAGATGAGGTAGCTGAGTGACTTTTATTTATCTGTATTATTTGTTTCTGTTAGGATGGCGTCCTGCATTCAAATACTACAATATGTGGATATCACTTCTTGGAGCAATTCTCTGTTGCATAGTGATGTTTGTCATTAACTGGTGGGCTGCATTGCTAACATATGTGATAGTTCTTGGACTTTACATTTATGTTACCTACAAAAAACCAGGTCAGTAGTCTTCTCTTAATATTTAGTATTTCAAGTTAAAAAATGTTTAGACATTCTTTGTACCTTTTCATATCTAAACATCCATCTTTTGTATTTTGCAAAGGCCCTTTACATAAAACCTAAAATACTGTATTTCTAAATATATGTAGTTTTAATGAAAAAGTTACTACAAGACTTTTTATTGTGTGGAATTTCATTCTTACCTATGAGTTAAATTTAATTAATCCTATTTGTAGAAAAATAACAAATTCATGTAATAAACATTCTGTTTCACTCAATATGTTTTAAAATTAATCTTCGAAAGGATTTTATGTACAGTACAGTAGTTTCTATTAGCCTGATAAGCATTATATGTATTACCTAATGTGGTTTAGTACCTAAAATAATTTGTACCACAGAATGACAAAATATTAGAACACATAGTATCTTCCCACTAGCTTACTGTATAGCAAGGAAATTCGACATACTTAACTGGGAAATAAAGAGGGACATAGTTAAAGATTATCTAGAATGTGTAGCATTGATAACTGCTGGGTATATCTCCACATAAGCAGATGCTGGGATAGGTTAGGATTAGTCCAGTTACTTAATGTGATAACATGTAACAAGAAAATCTATTGAAAAAGACTTGGAAAGTTGTGGCCCAATAGAGTAGATTAGGAAGAGACGACAAGAGTAGTTGCAGTGTAGTTATTTTAAACAGTGAGGAAACATTTTGTAATCCAAGTATGAGAGAATGAGGTTTTGGATTAGAATGGTGGCTTTAGAAATGAAACGGACAAAGAAGATGTTGTTTTAAATATCTTAGAAACAATTATTTCTCTAATACGCCTATTAAGTCTCTAACAAATGTCTAAAATCATCATTTGTGTTTAGACTATTTATTCAATAAGTAAAATTTGCCTTGATGTTCAAATAACTTAAAAGGTTAAATACTATAAATAGTACTTTATAACAATCATAGATCTGCCTCTTTCCTTTTTGACCTTTGGCTGTATAAACAATAATTTTTAAAAGTTTTCTTTGTTTGCAAGACTCATTTTGAGTTGCAGCCCTTTCATCTCAGTCTTTTCCAAAATGTATATTTTCTTTAGCATTGTCTTAATTTCATGCTGTAGACTTGAACTATTGAAATTCCTGAGTACAACAGTTTATTTTAGCAGCTGACTTTTTAAATGTGCAAGCATTGGTTATTGATGACTTGTGATCACCAGTATTGTGGTGCATGAACACTGTCCTCTTACAGATGTGAACTGGGGATCCTCCACACAAGCTCTGACCTACCTGAATGCACTGCAGCATTCGATTCGTCTTTCTGGAGTGGAAGACCATGTGAAAAACTTCAGGTAAGTGATCAGGTAACACAGAAACATTTTATCTTAGATGGCAATCAGTTCTTCATTTATTGCTTAGTAATATTTTCATATGGTGACATTTCATGAAAAATTATGTAAAAGCATAGAATATTGTTTGTTTGGTTTGATTTGAGCAGTTTATTCAAAAACAAGGTTGAGGCTTCTTGTTCTCAAAAATTTACAAAGAGAAAAATTATCATCTACCTTATAAAAATGTTACAGAAGTTTTGGAGGTCTCTCTTTGAAGGCTTTTAAATAAGTATCATTAAAGTAAACTTTTTTCGCCCCTCTGTGGCCATCCAAGTTTATAACTATTAAGGATGAAATTCATAAAAATACTTTTTTATAATTTTACTAAGGCAGTAAATATTTTCATATTAGTGACTTTGTTCTCACTGTGGAACTGGCAATCAGTTTTTGTGATAAAGAATCAATGTCAAAGTAAAGAGCATTTCTTACTATTTCCTTCAATAAATTACTTTTTATTTTATCTTAAAATAGTTTATCAGTCATCAATTGAAAAGCTGTTCCTTAATTTAACATGTTTCTAATAGTTGATGAGGTTCAGTTATTAAAGCACTGTTGTAAATGCAAAAGTAGTAATTTATATGCTGCTGCTAAGTCACTTCAGTCGTGTCCGACTCTGTGTGACCCCATAGACGGAAGCCCACCAGGCTCCCCTGTCCCTGAGATTCTCCAGGCAAGAACACTGGAGTGGGTTGCCATTTCCTTCTCCAATGTGTGAAAGTGAAAAGTGAAAGTGAAGTTGCTCAGTCGTGTCCGACCCTTAGTGACCCCACGGACTGTAGCCTACCAGGCTCCTCCATCCTCTTAGAAATTATAGATTATTGTTAAATGTATAGCTAAAAGTAGACTGTCATTTTTTGAAAATAGACCATTAGACAGTCATTCTCATACTGTTCATGTAAGCCTGGCTCTAAACAGGCAACTCTTTCAGTTCAGTTCAGTTCAGTCGCTCAGTCGTGTCCGACTCTCCGCGACCCCATGAATCACAGCACGTCAGGCCTCCCTGTCCATCACCAACTCCCGGAGTACACTCAAACTCATGTCCACAGAGTTGGTGATGCCATCCAGCCATCTCATTCTCCGTTGTCCCCTTCTCCTCCCACCCCCAACCTTTCCCAGCATCAGAGTCTTTTCCAGTGAGTCAACTCGTCGCATGAGGTGGCCAAAGTATTGCAGTTTCAGCTTTAGCATCAGTCCCTCCAATGAACATCCAGGATTGATCTCCTTTAGAATGGACTGGTTAGATCTCCTTGCTGTATAAGGGACTCTCAAGAGTCTTCTCCAACACCACAGTTCAAAAGCATCGATTCTTCGGCGATCAGCTTTCTTCACAGTCCAACTCTCACATCCATACATGACCATGGGAAAAACCATTGCCTTGACTAGACGGACCTTGGTTGGCAAAGTAATGTCTCTGCTTTTTAATATACTATCAAGGTTGGTCATAACTTTCCTTCCAAGGAGCAAGCGTCTTTTAATTTCATGGCTGCAATCAGCATCCCATGAGTAATTGCTTCTCATTGGCTTCTTCACAGTAATCACAGGAATAAGTTCCTGTTTTCAGTAAAACAAAAGACAGAATCTTTTTAAAAGAAAATTTCAAGAGTGGATAAGTGCCAGAAAAGAAATGCTCTACCAAATTTCTCCCAAGAAGAAACATCTTTGTATTAATATATTCTTTTTGTCACTCTTTGAATATCCTCCCCTCACCAAACACCACCACCACCAATTTGTTTTCTCAAATGAAAGATTCCCATAGACCCGATCTTCAGTTTTGGAGTAGAAAGAAATAGGGAAAAGAAAGGAGAGCCCTGGGAGGAAAACTTTAATTTCAGCACGTTTTTAATGTTTTGAATAGTTAATGCAAAGCATGGCAGAAAATAGAAATCCTTCCTTTGCGTAAAAATTTGTGTCCCAGAACTGAGAGTATGATCAAGAATCAGAATTAACTTGCCGGCATTAAAAAACTGTTCTTTGACTTATTATAGAAATGGGAATTTTTTAAAAACTTTTAAAAAAAAGTTTACTCTAACAAGTGTTTTAAAATTCTTATCAGAATTATACATGAACATATTTCAAAGAGGAAAAGCTTACATTTGTTGTGAAAATTAGTAGTTGTTCCACTTCTCAAATCCCTATTTCTTTTGTGCCACCAGCAACCAATTTCAACTCTTAGCTGAACTGTATAGTATTTACTTCATAGTCCCCAAAAGCATGTTTGTCTTATTGTATTGTTTGATTTTCAATTTTAGGCACTATCTCTTGATTTCTTTCATTCATGCATGCCCATTACACACACACACCCTTCTCTTTACCCTATCTTCCCAGTATATTTTCATGTCATTATTTTGTTTAGGTTAGACTTGATGTTTATATTTTTATGACTTTTAAGGTATAATTCACAGAGAAGGCAATGGCAAGCCACTCCAGTACTCTTGCCTGGAAAATCCCATGGATGGAGGAGCCTGGTAGGCTGCAGTCCGTGGGGTCGCTAGGGGTCGGACACGACTGAGCGACTTCACTTTCACTTTTCACTTTCACACATTGGAGAAGGAAATGGCAACCCACTCCAGTGTTCTTGCCTGGAGAATCCCAAGGACGGGGGAGCCTGGTGGGCTTCCGTCTATGGGGCCACACAGAGTTGGACACGACTGAAGTGACTTAGCAGCAGCAGCAAGGCATAATTCAGAGCTTAGCCTTATAAATTGTGATTGCTTTCTTTTCCTGTACAGGTTTTATGCTTTCTGTGTAGCCAGTAAATTGTTTTTCCTATTTCAATTTCTATATATCACTATCTCAGCCTTCACCAAATTTGCCAAAAGATTTTGTTTTTCTTCACTTTGTAGTTTCTATTTCGTTGAAGTGTCTTTCTCATCATTTCCTGCCTCTTTAATTTGGGTTCTTAGATGTAGCCTTGTCTGAAATGTCTGTGATCTGGGGCTAGGGAAGTTCTGCACTGGGGGCAAGGCTCTCAGTCAAGCCCTTAATGGAAATTAATGTGACTATGATGGTTCTTTGAGAAATTTAAGTCATCTTAAAAGTTTTCTTTTTTAATTTGATTAGATTTCTCAGAAAAGAATCTTTTAATTTTTGCTTACTGATAAAGTTCTGGCTGCCACAGTTCTGAGAGCTAAGTGAGAAGGCAGCTTGGAGATTTCAGTTTCCAGCATATAGCGAATGTTCTTCTAACTCCCTGCTTAAAGTAGCTGCTTATGCCCTCAGCTATTGCTCCCAGACTACAGGCCTCTCTAGCAAATAAAGTGAAGTGAAGTCACTCAGTCGTGTCCGACTCTTTGCGACCCCATAGACTGTAGCCTACCAGGCTCTTCTGTCCATGGGATTTTCCAGGCAGTAGTACTGGAGTGGATTGCCATTAAGCTCTAGCCTAATAGGGTTGGAGAAAGGCAGGAACAGTTGCCCATCATAGTGATGGAAATGACTTGGGTTCATCTAGATGCTTCTTATGCAAACTTTAAATTAGTTCTCCTTATTTTTAGTTTTTTAACACATTGCCCCTGCCACTTCTAGAGGCATCTACTGCCTGTCAGTCCTAGGCATTTTGATGATTCTTAGGTGTAAAATTAGGTGGATTCACAGTTTTCTCTTATGCTTTTTTATAATTTAGCCTTTTCCTGATTTGTCAAATCCTTTATTGTTCTTGCATCTGCTTTCTGGCTTTCAAAACTTCAGTGCAATTGTGTCCTATCCTCTTCTCTATATTTTGGTGCCTTAAAAGAAATCCTATCATCCTATGGAGATTTTTAAAGAGGGAGTAAAGATGAAGGCAGATATTCACTCTCTCATTACTGGAAGACATCCTCTAATGTATTTTGTTCTGTACCTTTTTTTGGTATAATATTATACCCAAATTATGCCTTTGTGGTATGTTTACTAACATGTTTACTATTTAGTAAAGATAGGGACTACAAGTTCATTTCCCACAGTACTAGGTTATATTAGTAATAGGTTAAACTACCATACGGAGAAGGCAATAGCAAGCCACTCCATTACTCTTGCCTGGAAAATCCCATGGATGGAGGAGCCTGGTAGGCTGCAGTCTGTGGGGTCGCTATGGGTCGGACATGACTGGGCGACTTCACTTTCACTTTCACACATTGGAGAAGGAAGTGGCAACCCACTCCAGTGTTCTTGCCTGGAGAATCCCAGGGACTGGGGAGCCGGGTGGGCTTCCGTCTATGGGGTCACACAGAGTCAGACATGACTGAAGTGACTTAGCACTTAGCACAAACTACCATAACAAAAAGCTGAAAAAACAAAGTGGCTATGGATATCAGTGTTCTGTGATAGTCAAAAGGTAGATGGACAGTTTATGGCTGCTACATAGATTGGCTGCACTTGATCACTCAAGTCCCACATTTCTTCCTTTTATGTCATCAGCCTGCCATTCCTTAGGATATGTTTTTATGTCCATGTGGCCAAAGACATCACCACCTCCACAGTATAGATTACAGAAAAGGGAAAGAAAGTATGGAGGGTGACTCAGGGTCCTTTTAAAGGGATAGGATGAGGAATTAAGAACATCATATGGGCTGGAAATCAGTCATAGGTCCACTTTTAGGAAGGCTAAGAAAGGCAGTGTTTAACCGGGGAGCCAGGTAACCTGCTAACACTCAAAGGGAGAGACTGGACTATTAGCAGTCTCTGGGCCTTTAGAAGATGACTTCATGTTTGGTTGCCTCAAATCTATTCCTCCAGACAGAACTGGCTTTTCAGATGGCTTGCTAAAATTCTGAATCAGTTTGTAGTCTTTATTCAGCTTTTCCTGCTTATTTTATGAGTATAGTTAGGAGCTACTAACTAATTTAGTAGGTAAGTGAGAATTCTTAGTCTATTTGCTTTTTGTTAAAGTTTAACTATCCACATTGTTGTTTTAATGAGTTTTTGTGAATCTGTTTGATTTTATAAAATGGATATGTGAATATTTTTTCCTCAAGATTGATTTTATTTCTAGTAAGTGAAAATCAAGAGTTAAAAATACATGAAAAATCATGTGACTATCTTATTTTTGGAAAGGCAGTTGAATTAATTTTGGCTTTCATTGTAATGAATTAGAATTAAAACTTTTAGTTCAAATAGAAACTTTTTCTTCACCATAGGTGATTTTACTCATAGAACAACATTCATTAAAATTAAGCTAGATTAGGGAAGACTGATATTACTAAGCAGAAATGAGTATGATTTGATCAGGCTAAGAAGGAAAGGGACCTGTTCTTTACATGAAGACATGGCCATGATCTCATGAAGTTTTGTGAACTCTGTGAAAGAATTGTAATGTTTATTACCTTTAGAAGATGAAAAGTTGTTACATATTTTTAATTGGTTATGGTCATTTCTTTCTGTAGTATCTCCCAGAATCTTGATGTGTATTACCTATTAATTTAGGATATTTGGTATGATGTTTGCTCAAAGAAGATTTTGTTTCTGCATTTCTCATGTACCAAGGAACCCTGGTTATGTCATCTTCTATGAGAATCGTGTAGCCTGTGTCTTGAGGACAGCTGTATAAAGGAGAGTCTAGTGTAACAATGTATTGTTAGAGAAGCAACTTGAAATCTTGTCCATGTTATCAAAACCTTAAATTTC